>NC_083571.1:76456387-76553887 GCF_027579695.1 Neoarius graeffei
CCAATTCTACACGTACTTCCAGGACCATTATACAACATGTAAACCAGGACAGAAGTACGGTTTCAGTTGAATGACAGGTACAGTGCAATCTCAAATACACATGCTGTTATTCAGAACTGCACAGCACCCAGTGAATCTGTGTCACGATAAACTAAACAGTGTAATTGTGCAAACTGTGTGTAAATCCTAAGTAACAAATGAGTGTGAATGTTGAATAATCTTGGTTGCTACAGCCAGTCCTGTGTTTGAGTAAAGGTACAGATGGATTTTGCACCTACTTGAGATCCTTTGGCTGCTTCTTGTCACTGCTGGCCAGATGTCCATACATTTTGTGATATTTCTCAAGTTGGTGCATCAAATGTCAATGTTAAATGTCAACGTTGGCCAAAAGGCCTGAAGGGGGATTGTCAAGTCAAGTTTGTTTGTGTAGCGCTTTTAACAGTAGACGTTGTCCCAAAGCAGCTTTACAAAACCTGAATGACCCAAGACATGAGCCAATTTTATCCCTAACCTGTCCCCAATGAGTAAGCCCATGGCAAGGAAAAACTCCCCCACACGACATGAGGAAGAAACGTTGAGAGGAACCAGACCCAAAAGGGAACCCATCCTCACCTGGACAACAACAGACATGACTATAATATTAACAGTTTTAACATGAAGTCAGTTTCTTTGATGTTATAACTCTTCACTAATGGAAACTTGAGTGCAAAACTGTTCATGACAACCGCAGTCCTAAAGTTAGCAAGTCAGCTGTAGTCCTCAGCCATAAAAGCGTTACTGTAAGTGTCCAGAGCGTCTTCCAAGTGTGACTTTCAACTGCCCTCATGGGGCCGTCCTCCACAGGAGCCATGTGATGAGACTCCAACCAGACATGGGGCATCAGGCAGGTCCGAGGAGCAGAAGAGGTCAGCACCTCGATCCCAGGATTGACACGTAACTCGGAGGGACAGATTTTTTTTTTTTTGGGGGGGGGGAGAGAGAAAACACAAGTTGTTAGGTATGCCCAATGTCACGTGAATAAGTAGGTACAGTATACATTTTGCGCTGAATACAAGCAGGGACTCCGGCAAAACGAACTCTGACAGCATAACTAAAAGGGGAGAGCCAGAAGGTAACACAGGCATGAGGGAGCCCCGGGACATAAAGCAGCCAGCCACTACACCGTCAACAAACTCGAGTGAGCAAGCGAGTGGGGACTAACAGCGTCTATACATCCCAGTTTACCAAAACACTCTATGTCTGAGGACCCTCCAGATCTACATCTTTACCTCATAAACACCATTAACAAAAGGCTTGACTAAACAGATGTTTTCAGCCTAGACTTAAATGCTGAGACTGTGTCTGATTTCCGAACACTACTTGGAAGGCTGTTCCATAACTGTGGGACTTTGTAAGAAAAGGCTCTGCCCCCTGATGTAGCCTTCACTATACGAGGTACCAGCAGATAGCCTGCACCTTTTGATCGAAGTAGGCGTGGCGGGTCATAAAGGACCAGAAGTTCGCTCAGGTACTGTGGTGTGAGACCATTCAGTGCTTTAAAGGTCAATAGTAGTATTTTATAATCAATATGAAATTTGATTGGGAGCCAATGCAGTGTGGATAAGACAGGAGTGATGTGGTTATATTTTCTAGTTCTAGTAAGGACTCTTGCTGCTGCATTTTGAACTAACTGGAGCTTGTTTATGCACTTATTGGAACATCCAGACATAAGGCATTACAATAATCCAACCTGGAGGTAACGAAAGCATGAACTAGTTTTTCTGTGTCGTGTAGTGACTTTAAATTACTTGTCTTAGCAATATTTCCAAGATGAAAGAAAGCTATCTGGGTAATGTTATCAATGTGAGTTTCGAATGAAAGACTGGGGTCAGTAATCACCCTGAGGTCTTTTACTGCTGCACATGAAGAAACAGAAAGGCCATCCAGAGTTACTATATAATCAGAAAACTTGCTTCTAGCTGCATGTGGTCCTAGTACAAGTACTTCAGTCTTGTCAGAGTTAAGCAGAAGGCAGTTAATAAGCATCCAGTGTCTAATGTCCTTTGCACATTCCTCAATTCTAGTAAGCTGGTGTCTCTCATCTGATTTTGCAGAAACATACAACTGTGTGTCATCAGCATAACAGTGGAATCTAATACAATGCTTACGAATAATATCACCCAGAGGTAACACGTATAAAGAAAAAAACAGGGGCCCCAAGACAGAACCTTGTGGAACACCAAACTTTACCTCAGTATGTCTAGAAAAATCACCATTTACATCAACATACTGATAGCGATCAGTTAAATAAGACCTGAGCCAGGAGAGGGATGTTCCCTTAACTCCCACAACATTTTCTAGTCTATCCAGAAGAATGGAATGATCAATGGTATCAAATGCTGCACTAACGTCAAGTAACACAAGCAGCGAGACACAGCCCTGATCAGACGCCAACAGTAGGTCGTTTACTACTTTTAACCAGTGCTGTCTCTGTGCGATGATGGTCTAAATCCTGACTGATACATTTCATGGATGTTATTCCTATGTAAATATGAGCATAACTGCTGTGCCACAGCTTTTTCAAGGATCTTGGAGTTTTACACCCACGGTTTACACTAGTGGGAGGGATGGGCTTGGCAGCTCCTACATAGCTTGTCAACCCTGGGCTTAATCTCCGTCAGTGCCATACGCATGTCATTGTCCACATGTAGACATGCTCTATGTTTGGTTTTGAGTACCTTTAAAGTTGAAAAGCCAGACTCACACAAGTAGGTTGTTGCAAAAGGGAGAAGGCATTTCAATGCCCTGTCAGCCAAGCTGGGATAGTCCTTTCTTGCATGTAGCCAGTAGTTAGACAGGGGAAGAGCCTCAAAGTCCATTTTTAAATCCCCTGAGTTTGTCATCTCAATCAGCTCCTCCTGTGACTTTAAGTCCAGACTAGAACCGACACCGGGGGTAAAGAGGTTCCTAACCCAGTTTAAATGTGTTTTCTCGAGGTAAGGGAAATAGTTTTTGAAATATCCTTGGAGGTGCTCCAGGTGGGACTGGATCAATGGAGAGACGGAGCCCAAATCATCACATGACAGCAGCTCCTGGTGAAGTAGTGGGAACATTTCTGTAACTCCCTCCTGGAGCTTGTTTGACCACAGCATGATCTTTTTGGAAAAAGCACACACTTTCTCTTGCACCTGGAGTATGTACGTGTCACGTCCTTGCATGCTTTGATTCAGTACATTTAGATGCTGGAAAATGTCTGACATGTATGCAAGTTTGCGGATCCAGGTTGCATCGGTGAACCGATCTGCCAGCTGATGCTTTTCAGATGAGAGGAACTCTGCAACCTCCCTCTGCAGCTCATAGACACGGTTCAAAACTGCGCCCCGTGACAGCCAGCACATGTTCGAGTGAAGCAGCAGCCCCTCAAGACGAGCGCCCATCTCATTACAAAGCAGGGTAAACGGTCTGTTTCATGGGACGGGCTTTAATAAAATTTACTACTTGTATAACCTCCTGTAGTACCTGATTCAACTCATTATCCATCCTTTTTGCGACCAGTGCCTCGCGATGGAGCATGCAGTGTGTGGCCACTACATGCGGGGCCTTCTGCTTAATGAGAGCGGTCACTCCACTGATCTTCCCGGTCATTGCCGCGGCTCCGTCCGAACACACCCCCACACAACAGGTCCAGTCCAAGCCGTTAGACTTGATGTCATCGTCCAAAACTTGAAAAATGTCTTTCCCAGTTGTGCTCTCATCCAGCTGAAGTGCGAAGTATTTGCTGGCTCTCACCTGCTCCAACAGCTGAGCAGATACGTCTTGAGCCATGTCACCAATCCGTCAGCTCACGGTGTTATCAGAGAGTGGGACAGCATCGATTTTTTTTTTTTTTCTTTTTCTTTTTTCTCTTTGCAGCATCCTCACCAAGCAATTCTCGGACAATGTCTTTGGTGGCTGGTAAAATCAAATCTTCTCCAATTGAGTGAGGTACTTTAGCACGAGCAATGTGGTACGAGGCTAAAAATGATGCCTTCAGGGCCCGCTCGGGGACAGTAGCTTGCTGGGTGAATGCAGCAGATTGCCTGACCAAATGCTCTTTGCGTCTGAAGAAATCTTCTGTTTTTTCGGCATCTGTCGGATGTTTTTGTACCAAGTGATGCTGAAGTTTCAAAGGTTTTAAACACTCGTTTGACAGGGTCTCCAGACAGAGGACGCATTTCGGGCAATCATGGCCATTTTTCTGTAAGGCTGTAAAGCCATATTTAATGTATGCTGCCTCATATTTTCGGATTTTAGTTGGCCAGGACTTAGTTTTTTTTTTTTTCGCAGCAGTGTCCTCCATAGCAGGGCTGTTGGTTTGTTCCTTCGGTCTCTTCTTCAAAAACCTGTCCATTTCGTGCTAGCAATACGCTAGTTTGAGGAGCAAAGCAGCTTGATGAATGGCGCAAACCGCAACGTCACAGGCAATCGGAGAGCTGAGCATGGCAAACAACGTTTCGATATGATGTATTATTATTAATAATAATATTTTATAATAATGATTAAAAAACTAATTACAATATATTTAATAATTATTAAAAAAAAAATTCGCAATTTTTTTTTTTATCGTCCCTCCAACTTTCTGAGGCCCCCCCAGCACCCCCTGGCGGCCCCCCAGGGGGCCGCGGCCCCCACTTTGAAAACCACTGATCTAAAGTATAGCGGAACGTTGACTAAGCATTCAGTTGCCTGATCAAGTTCTGCAGGGGCTGACAGTGACCCAATCAAAGTTGATAACTCTGGGAGATCATTTATAAAGCTCTGTGCAGTAGTTGACGTGACTGTACGTTTAATACAGTAGCATGGTGAGGTGCATATATTATTACTCAGACGTATTTTGAATGAGATGAGATGATGATCTGAGAACTACAGACTGTGGAAGTGTGACTATATTTTCTAAGTTTAACCCAAATGCTAGTATTAGATTGAGGGTGTGACCACCATTATGGGTCAGTCCTATGACATTCTGATTAACCCCTACTGAATCAAAAATGGACACGCTGTTTTCAAAGGGTCTTCTGGGTTATTGAAGTGAATATTAAAATCTCCGACTAAAGCTTTGTCTAAGGAAATAACTAGATATTAGATAAAATCTGCAAATTCAGAAAGAAACTCAGAATATGGCCCCGGGGGCCTGTAAATAATAAGTAACGGAATTAACTGGGTAGACTTATTTTTCAAGGCTACATACATTATATTAGTATGAAGAAGTTCAAATGTATTAAATTTATAACCAGGTTTGTGTGTTACACCTAGATCATCATTTATAAATAACCGCGACGCCTCCTCCTCTGCCAGTTAGACGAGGCTGGTGTATGTAACTGTATCCAGGAGGACTAGCTTCATTTAATGCTATATATTCATTTGGCTTAATCCATGTTTCTGTTAAACACAGTACATTAAACTCCTGAGCAGTAAGAAGTTCATTAACCATTAATGCTTTAGATGTAAGAGATCTAATATTTAATAGCCCCACCTTTAGATCAAAGGTGCTGGCAGCGGCTGTACAGTCAGTATGATCTAATTTTATATTGATTAGGTTACTGGAACAAACTCTCGGAGTATTTCTACTTTTTTTGTTGAGCTCGGGGAACAGACAGTCTCGATGTAGTGGACCCTGAGTGACGACTCTGTGCAGCTAGCAGACAGTCAGTTTAGCCTGTTCGTCTGCTCCCTGGCCTTGGCTCTGGATTGTCAGAAATTAACTAGGCCTGTTCTGAGACTATGACCAATGCTGCAAGAAATGAGAGCAGCACCTTCCCGAATGGGATGGGTACCGTCCCGCCCTAACAGGCCAGCAGTGCCCTCAAAATTAGCCCAATTATCTATAAAGCCTACATTGTTTTCAGAGCACCACCTGGGCAACCAGTAGTTCAGTGACCATAACCATCTGTAAGCTACATCGCCACGCCGCATTGGGATGGGGCCAGAGCATACTACGGTATCGGACATCGCCTTCGCTAATTTAAACACCTCTGCAAAGTTACTCTTGGTAACCTCAGACTGATGAAGGGCGTATATTATTAGCTTCTACATGGATAACTATCTTTGAGAACCTGTGCTTGCCTAGGACCCTAAGATTACCTGCTATGTCTGGCGCCCTGGCTCCTGGTATACACCTGACTAAACCTGCTGGTGCCCCTAAAGGCTGAGCTAATTTCACATGCCGTATGATAGAGTCCCCTATAACCAGAGCTCTTTCAGGTTTCTCAGTGGGTGCATCACTAAGGAGAGCAAACCTGTTCGACACGTGACGCGGAGAGGAGTGGTGCTCCCGTGAGCGAGCCTCAGCAGTAGCTTTGACTCTATGCTTATGCCGCAGAGCCGTCGCCCATTCGCCCCGCTGTGAGCGCTCTAATGCCGGAGTTGGGGGATTACTAACTCCACCTAGGGCATCCAGACTTTCCCCTACAGAAACTACACTGTTCTCATTCTCACTGGCCTTCTCTAAAGCCTGGATATGCACTTCTAGAACTGCAATCTTCTCCATCAGAGAGCTAAATAATCTGCACTTTTCACAAATAAAGCTGTCACTAGTGACAGAGGAAGAATGACTAAACATCCTGCATTCAGCACACTGAACAGGCTGAAGTTGTGCCATGATGAAAAGATTCACGTACCTTAATCGAGGATCTGTTGATATTAAGGCACATCTGATGTGGATGGCCTATGCTTGTGGTCTTTACGCAGGAGGAGAAAAAAGAAAGCTTCCGGTCTTGGCGTTCTTCTGAAAAAAAGAGAGGAAAGAAAAAACAGAAAAAGGAAAGTGAAAGTAGAAAGTAGAAAAAGGAAAGCGAAAGTACAATAAAAAATGAAGAGGATACTGGAAAATTATTTGTAGAAAAAATAAAGATTAGTTATTAACGCCAACACTTGCGGAAAAAAGACTTGTCGCAAACAACTTGGAAACCAGGAAGTGTGTAGCACAGAATGCGCATGCGCCAACTCCACACTGGTCAGACTGGATTATGTCCTGGCGAAGTCAGTCCATCTGTCCGTCCATCCCGGAAAGGGTTCTCACCTTTTGAAATCAACTCCTCTCACAATTTTTGGAGGAATTTCACAAAACTTTTTATCCCCCGCTGGCCGAAAGGCCCGAAGGGGGATTGTCATGGTGAAGTCCGTCCGTCTGTCTGTCCATCCATCCCGGAAAGGGTTCTCACTTCTGAAATCAACTCCCCTCACAATTTTTGGAGGAATTTCACAAAACTTGGCAAAAGGCTTTGTTATAGGACAGTAATATGCATATTGCAATTTCTTTTGCATCATATTGTAGTGGGGGATATTGTGCTCTCAGAGCACTCTTGTATGAAAAAGCCATGAAGATGCATAATACTGCACAGCTTTTACTGTCTTTCTTCAGTCAACTGCTACCTCGTTGTATAAACAGCATTTTAGAAGAGAAGAATATTTGCATGACTTGACTCGTATTTGCATTTAACTATTTGTTGACCATCCCAACTGCAAAGTCTGTTCCATATTGACTTGTATTGCAAATGCAACAATTATCCTACTGTTCACAAGCTCATGCAGTTGGATTAGATCATTGTCCCAAAATTCAGATCAACAGCTGCAATTTAAAAGCCAGAGTTGGTCTTTTGGACATGCATGTGTTATACACATTGTTTTTGTTGTTTATGGAAACTAAAGACAGTGTTGATTTGAATGGGCTGTAATGACAGCATAGTGGAGATGAGATGTTTTTCTACTGTAGTTCACTAGAAGTATTGCGTTAATGCCTTAGGTTTAACAATGCCACTAATTCGTCTGTATAACTTGTGGACCTGCAGTGCATTTGCATTGGAGTGAAAGGTTTGTACTTGACCGTGACATAAGCAGAAGAACAAAGGTTTGAGGGAGTGATGAGCAGTCGTGCTTTATCTGCTGTTTTTCACTCCTCTGTCTTGTTTGTTTACACACTCCCTTTTTGTGGAGGCAGTCAGTTCATTAGTAATGTGTGTATTGCAAACTCTTCTTTTAGCACCTTGTATGAAAAGTAACCTCAGGCCAAGTTTACATTAGACTGTGTCTGTCTTGTTTTCTTCGCGGATGCACTGTCCGTTTACATTAAAACGCCGGGAAACGGGAATCCGCCAGGGTCCACGTATTCAATCCAGATCGTGTCTGGTCCGGTGCTGTGTAAACATTGAGAATACGCAGATGCGCTGTGCTGAGCTCTAGCTGGCGTCGTCATTGGACAACGTCACTGTGACATCCACCTTCCTGATTCGCTGGCGTTGGTCATGTGACGCGACTGCTGAAAAACGGCGCGGACTTCCGCCTTGTATCACCTTTCATTAAAGAGTATAGAAGTATGAAAATACTGCAAATACTGATGCAAATACTGCCCATTGTGTAGTTATGATTGTCTTTAGGCTTGCCATCCTTCCACTTGCAAGTGGTAAGTGACTTGCGCACAGCGGCTCAGTCCCGAATCACTGCTCGTGCGCTTAACTCACGCGAGCTGCGCAGGGCCGGAGTGCGCACCCTCCAGAGGGCACTCGCTGTTCAGAGCGGAGTGATTTGGAGCGCAGCCGCTGAGGAGGCGGCGATGAGCCGCACTGACACATTTCAACTTGCGTGCCGAATTAGTCATGTGATTAGCGTATCCGTGTATTGGCGTTGCTGTGTGCACGCTAATCGTGTATTGGCGTTGCTGTGTGCACGCTAATCGTTTTTAAAAACGTTAATCTGATGATCCGCTGATACGGTCTAATGTAAACCCCACCTCAGTCAGCTTGGCTTATGGAGGCTTAATTGAGTTTTAATGGTTCTCCACTGTTAGTAAAAGAAAATCGTGCAGGGGTCATAATGCAGTGAAATGCTGCTTTAAGGACCCCGATTTGACTCGCAGCCACGCTGTGTGTGTCAGCTTTATAGTTGATTCTGATCTTTCTGAAAAGTAGAAAATGGAAGTAAATCTGAAGGGGCTTTTTATGGAATCAATTTTGTGCCAAAATGTTCATACAATACTTTTGAAATATCAAACAAAAACGATAAATCAAAATTAAAAAAAAAAAGTTAATTTTTTTTAGACTGGCAAGCAAATTATTCGTGTAATCGTGCAAAATATCAGTCTGTTACTCTTCCGAAACCTTTTTTGTTCCGCGTCTTTCTCAGTTTTGTTTGATGTAATTTATTTTGGTTGCGATTCCAGCTTTCTCGTTTGCGCTCCCTGACTTTTTGCTTGCAGTTTTGGCACAAACTTCACGTGTGGGTGGGCTGTCCAGGAATGCATTCCCATTGGCTAACTTGTGTTTGACTGACAGCTACGCTCAGCGATTCCCCCGGAGGCTGTTGCGGCCATTTCCTACTCTGGTTTTGGTGGACTGTTTGACGAGTGACCGATCCATTGACGGTAAACAAGGATCGAGTGGACTTCAGTGGCGACTATGATATTGAATTAATTCAACAAAGTGTAAGTGCGGGACAAATGTGTTGTACATGTTGCAGTAGTACACATTATGCAGGCGTGTGTAACGTTAGCAAGACAGCTATTATATTGGGTAGTGGAGCTAAGTCTAACATTTGACTTGCCACGAAACACCTGCATAATGTGTACTACTGCAACACGTACAGCACATTTGTCCCGTACTTACACTTTGTTGAATTAATTCCATATCATAGTTGCCACTAAAGTCCACTCGATCCTTGTTTGCCGTCAATGGATCAGTCACTCGTCAAACAGTCCGCCAAAATCCGAGTAGGAAATGGCCGCAACAGCTTCTGGGGGAATCGCTGAGCGTAGCTGTCAGTCAAACGCAAGTTACCCAATGGGAATGCATTCCTGGACAGCCCACCCACACATGAAGTTTGTGCCAAAACTGCAAGCAAAAAGTCAGGGAGCGCAAACGAGAAAGCTGGAATCGCAACCGAAATAAATTACGTCAAACAAAACTGAGAAAGACGCGGAACAAAAATAAAAGGTTTCTGAAGAGTAATAGACTGATATATTTTGCACGATTACACGAATAATTTGCTTGCCAGTCTAAAAAAAAAATTTACTTTTTTCTTTTTTCTTTTTTTTTTGAATTTTGATTTATCGTTTTTGTTTGATATTTCAAAAGTATTTTATGAACATTTTGGCACAAAATTGATTCGATTTTTTTTTTTTTAATAAAATGGCATCACATTAGACTAAGACAACCTTTGTCATTCAGTATGCAACAAGTGTACACCGAATGAAATTTCATTGCAATTTGGCTCAGCACAGAAAGAAATATGAAGTGTATTAAATTATGCAGCAGAAAAAATAATATAAAGTGCAATAGTATAAAGTTACCTGTGGAATTAGGAATGTTCAAGTTATAAATAGAAATTTAGAGTTTGGGTTTGGAGTTCAGCAGTGTGGTGACCTGGGGGAAAAAGCTGTTACAGAACCTGGTGGTCCTGCACTTAATGCTGCGGAACCTCCTTTCCAGAGGGGAGAACCGTCTATAGTGAGGGTGTGAGGGATCACTACGGATGATGTTTCTGGCTCGAGACATGCAAGGCCTTGGTGCAATGTCCTGAATGGAGGGAAGAGAAGTCCCAATGATTTTCTCTTCTGTCCTCACCACTCTCCTCACATTCTTCCAGTCAGAGGCACTGCAGCCTCCACACCACACAAAGATGCAGCTGGTTAGAACACTCTCTGTGGTGCTTCTGTAGAATGTAGTGAGGATGGGCAGGGGCAGGTGGGCTCTCCTCATCCTATGCAGGAAGTGCAGACGTTGCTGTGCCTTCTTGACCAGTGATGCGGTGTTCACAGACCAGGTGAAGTTGTCTGTGATGTGCACCCCTAGGAACTTGGTGCTATTGACCACCTCCACGGCCGTATTGTTAAGTGGAGCGTGGCTGGGTTGGTTTTTCCTGAAGTCAACAATGATCTCTTTTGTTTTGTCCACGTTCAGGATCAGGTTGTTTTCCCTGCACCAGCCCACCAGCTGCTCCACCTCCTCTCTTTTTATATTAGAAAGAAGCTAAAAGGCTTTCCAGAAAGTTTCACAGCACATCTGGTGTAGGAGTTCTGTTTTGTTTGGGATTTTATTGACCAAAGACAGGTAAGAATTTATTGCTGCAGCGAAGCAGACTGATTATTTCAAGAAAATAATGCAACAGTAGAATAATTAGAAAAGCTCAAATATTTATTAAACAATTTAATCAGGTAATAGGGAAGCTGGGAAGGTACGGCCAAGCTGACAGCTTAACCAGCTGACACTCTGTTTTGGCAGCTGGTCAGACTGAACTGGATGGAGCAAAAAGCTGAGAGGTGGACAGGTCCAGAACATCTCAAACTGCGCAACTCATTGTTTCTCCCCGTGAAATCCGGAGTCGTCTTTCATTGTTCCTACAATTCACCGCTCGACCTTTCTACAGTTACAATCACAAATCTGCACTCACCACGAGTACCTACCCTGAGAGTCAGTGTCAGCAATGAGGTTTTATGATTAGCGTGCGCGCGCACACACACACACAGAGAGACAGACAGACAGTATTATACATTGCCCAGTAGATGTCAATCGTACATTAAAGTAGTCCAACTAATGCTAAGTGACACAAGTCACTTGGAATCCATCTACTATTGCCAAGTAGCAGGAATCAAACCACAACTAAAATTTTGCTCCCTTTGCTATGGACCCTTTTCACGTGACGTCACGACAAACGCGGCCACCATTTTGGACGTGTACTACCAGTAGTTTACCACAGCCAGCATTGAGGAACGGCAGCAAAGAAAGTGCTTATTTTCAGCAAGACTTCCATCATGCCACTATGTTGTTGTGCACCTGGATGTAGTAACCATCAACAAACAAGGCAAGGGTTATCATTTTATCGGATCCCGGTAGATGCTGACCGACGGAGAAGATGGATAGCGGCATACCAACGCTTGTGTAGTGACCACTTTGTTGGAGGTAAGACGAATAAAATTAGCCAGAAAAGGCATTACATTGCTGTTAACATTCCATTCTAGTTTACTGTAATTATGATCTGGCAGCTATTTACACCGGATCCAGTGTAAATAGCTGCCGGAGCCAATGTCCGAGGTTCCGGCGCGCGCTCGCTCGCGGCCCGGCCGGACGTTGGCTCCAGCAGCTATTTACACTGGATCCGGTGTAAATAGCTGCCAGATCATAATTACAGTAAACTAGTAAATACAGTTTTCTGCATCTCGCTCCTTTTTCTTTTGTTTGTCGCCTTCCTCGCATTCAAACCGATTTGAGCCGAAGTCCACTACATGTCCAAGATGGCGGTCGCGTTTACGAAGGTCACGTGACTGAAAAGGGTCCATAGTTACCTGCCCTAGAGATAGTTGCCAGGATCTAATTAGTCAGCTAACAAACACACACTCCTAAAAGAGTTGCAACCATCCAGTGGTGTTAAAGTTGTATGCAAAAGTTTGGGCACCCCTGGCTTTCTTACCTATTGTTTATCTTTGCAGCAAACCATTTAAAAATATTAATGCATGGTCACTTTTTTAAATTACCTTAAAAATAGTAATTGTGGCAAGTGTAAAGTTTGGACATGACTAAGGCTACATCCACACGACAACGGCAACGAGATTTTTTTTTTTTTTTTTAAATATCGCGTCCACATGGGCAACGGATCAGTAAAATATCAGGTTCATATGGCAACGCTTGCTGAAAACGATGCAATACACATGCCACACCACTACGTGCGCTGTAAGACGGTCCCATCGGAGACACCAGAACAATAGAAGTAGACGCATGCGCATAACTGCGCATGCGCACAGTGACTATCCCTGTCACTGTCACACGCGCACACTTTCTCACTCCCTATCCTATGGATATAGTCCCTTTAAATCACGTGGTCGGTTTTTGAATGGAGACACGGAAAGAGGGATGAACGGGGGTAGATGGAAGCCGGTACGCCAACATTCTGATATCCTCCAGAATTCTTTAATGGTCCAGAATAAACATCTGAAGAGGTGAGATCGCTCCTTTTTTTTTTTTCCCTATTTTTGCTGGCGGGATTGACTCTGCCCTAAGGGCTATTCTCTCTCTCTCTCTCTCTCTCTCTCTCTCTCTCTCTCTCTCTCTCTCACTTTGCACCATTACACAATAAATATTCACAGTGAAAATATTTTGTAAGTGCATTTCATGAACCAAGTTATAGGATTTGTTGACAACTCGCATCGAGTTCGTTACACTTCTACCCGGCGTGAAGCACATGTGGTTGTGACGTCATAGTAAACAAATCCATTCTACTCATCCAGACGACTTTGCAACGGCTCCGTTGCCAGATTTTTTTCACTCTGGAACCCGTTCTCAAAAGATTTCATTTTGGGCACCCAAAACGCCTGTGCCATGTGGACGCCAGGCCGAAACGATAAACAATTTTATCAGATTCACCTGAATCCGTTGCCGTGTGGACAGGGCCTTAGTCAGTACTTGGCACCCACTTTTTCTTGAAAGTTTCTTGAAGTAGTTCATAGTGGATTTTAAGGGTCTTCTATGGATCATTATCCTGCCACCAATCTCTCTTCATCTTTTAGTTTCTTGACTGACTATCAGATTTGCTTCTAGAATTTGCTGATTTACTGGAATTTGTTCTTCCGTTTGTCTGTTCAGTGTTTCCTGTGCCACTGGCAGTGCAACGCCAAATCCACCCAAGGATAGAAAGGTGTTCTTTTCATCAAATGCTGCTGCCTTTTGTGTGTGTGTGTGTGTGTGTGCGCGCACGCGCGCGCGCTTTTGGTCTTTTTCTATAAACATACCTTTGGTGACTGGTCCTAGAGTGCTGCTTTATTTAATCCACAGTACTTATTTAGATAATGTTTTGTGTACTTCAGACATTTATTTTTCTGATTACTCTTCTATGTAGATCATGTTTGTGCAAGCAATGTTGTACTGTAATGTAGAATGGTACACATTCACTTTATAAAATGCTTTAACAATAGAGATTATCACAAAGCAGCTTTACAGAAATCTGGATATAAAATTTAAATTAAAAGCTACTCCCGGGTCAAAATTTCTCATATGTCCATGTAAGTCAGTTGGGGATTTTGCTTCCCCTTTCTGCCCAGGATACAGGCAGTTGTTCTTGAGAATGTACTTGGTCTTCTAGATCTTGCCTTTACTGCCATTTTAATGATGTTTTGAGCAGTGGAAATTGTGAGCTGGAAGCAATTTTGGGATCTTTTTATAGCCTTTGTTTGCTTTGTAGGCATCATGTACGGTATATGTGGTCTGAAACTGAAGTCAGCTGCATAGAGAAGAACCCATGGTTATTGAGTGCTAGCACAAGGGTGGAAGAGTCAGAGAGTTTATTATACTCTAGAATTGTTGTAAATGAAGATTTTTCACCCAAGAAGCAAGTCCTAATGAGTCGGTTAAAGCCTAATGATGACTTTACAACTGGAGGTGTCCAAACTTTTGCAAATTCTACAATTTTTTTTATTTTATTTTAATTTTTTAAATAAAGCTCAACAAGTGTAAAATAACTCTGCATTAAGATTTGCAGAAAATGTATTTTTCCAACTTGATAGTCCGTGCTATGATGATGATTTTTTTTTTTTTTTTGCGTCTGTTGTCCTTTAAAGGTATGCACCAAAACATATTTTCATTGAGTTCACACTCCTGAGCTGCATCTATTTTTTTGAAGGTTAAATGACATTTGTTTGAGTGTCCAATCTTGAAACCATCTATTTAGTTTGTATTTCTCATGTTATCCCCAGGTGGTGATAAACTGTGCCATTCCCAAGGGACTGAAATATAACCAGGCAACACTGACTTTCCATCAGTGGCGCGATGCACGGCAGGTGTACGGCCTTAACTTTGGCAGCAAGGAGGATGCTAACGTATTTGCCAGTGCCATGATGCATGCTTTGGAGGTGCTCAACTCTCAGGATGCAGGTGAGCTAGACATTTTCAGCCATGCCAGTAGCTGCAGTGCTGAATTTTTGCAGTCATAATGAAGGTGCTGAAGCCCAAGTGTGTGGATTGAAAATGTTGAAGAAATTGAGTTGTGTGGCACATGATGGTATCATTATAGTAGAGCTGGATCAAATACATGGGCCTAATTGTCATATTTGAGCATTTTCACTTGGATTAAAGATAACTAGTACGGTATACATAACCTTCCTTGCGTTCTTTTTAAGATCTTCTTGGGTGTTTCCTGCAGAGCAGAATGTGCTTTTGTCATTGTTCCTTTAGTGAGTATTTAGTCTGAGCTTGACTCAATTATCCTTTGTTCGAGTGAGCATGTGTATGTGCCTCACCCATATCTTGGTGTGTGTGCAAAAAAGGATATTGTATGAAGTCTTGTACATTATTATGCACATTTATTAAATAGGAACTTGTTGCTCTGATGGTTGTCACATCCTCACAACCCAAACAATTGCTCAACACGATGTATAGTTTTTAAGGGTGAGTTGAAATCACTTTCCATCAAACCGTGATATTTTACAATCCGTGCCATTGCAGAATCCAGGCACAGACCATTGTTCAAACCCTTGACTTCCTGTTGCTGCTGTCTGCGTATCAGTTCCCACTGCTGGACTCCTGTTATCACCCCAGGAAGCTGCAGAGTCACACACTCTATCACTATCTATTAATTACCTTATAGTGATGCGCTTAATTATGCAAAGTGGCGTTAATTATACCTTCTCCACTGACATGCCGATTATCACACTATCATAGCCCTAAGAAATGAGTCATTTTGGCTGCGTTAGAAATAAAACCAGGTGCTTGATTATGTCCTTTTTTTATCTGCATCTATAAAGAACGTGATGATCTTGTGATGTGTGTTTTTAATATCGCTCTTTAAATCCATGACTCAAAACATCAAAAAAAGGATTTGATTTCCACTTTTTGCAGAATTATCTTGAGCTGTCAAGATGAACAAAATGCACATCACTGGAGATAAATGAGACGCGTTCTCTCAGAAGGGAAGTCTGTATGATGGAGCTTGTGATTCCCGAGGTCAAGCTCTCAAATAGTTTGCTGACGCATACTACCAGACTTATTGGGATCAAAACAGTGTGGCTTGATTTGAGAGCATGAGGTTGTTTATGGCTTGTGTGTGCATGCTTATGCTGGTTTAGTGCAGTTGAGCTAATGCTAGTAAGCACCTTTTCCAGTGGTTTCAACACTTCAACCCTAGGATATAATGTAGAAGGGAAGGGTTGAGGAAAAACAGTAGTATGTTTACTTGAAGAGTGTGGAGCACGGAGTCGGTCCTGTGGAAGGCATATCAGTGGCCCAACTCCTCTGACTCTCTGGCAGTTTATGGATTTGAAACCCTTTCTTAACCACTGAGCTAATGAAACTGTTCTCAGCCTTGCTTTTGTCACAACCCATATCTTCTGAATTGGCCAGTAAAAATGTGCATCACTTGCATGGCAAGACGTTTGTGGTGTTTTATGGTGTGGTACAAAGTAATCCGTACTTAACACATCCACATGATTTAGGAGAGACCCATGTTTGTGAAAATTCAACCCCCCCGCATAACTTATCACTCCCTGTCTCGATGTGGAACCAGATATGGGAAAGATCTGATGTTTTCAGAAGGTCAGGAGTACATTTGATAAAGAATTATGATACTGAGCTGATGGGAGAAATGAAGAGTCCTTGCCGGGGGGTTGTGTTTAAACTCTGCTCTCAGCTGAACATGCCAGCACCTCACTGAGACTCTTATTTTAGGATCTGGTCACTGGCTTGCATATAGCTTTCTGCCTCAACCAGTAGGCTCATCATGTGTTAGGTCAGGTTTTAGAATTTTCTGCCTTTTTCAGGGTATAAATACTCTGTTGTGGATCTGTTGACAGAGAAGACTACAGGTCAAGTATCTGGGATTATCTTTGTGTGTGTCAGGTGTTGGAATGGAGTGGACTGTCACACTGGCTTGTGGTGATTTAGGGCCCTGATGCATCTGTCTGAATTAAGGTCCTGCTTTGAGATCAGATTTTGACAGTATCTAGGGAAATTCTGGCCTCGTGGTGAAGTGAGCGAGTGTTTCTGGGAGACCCGTGCCTGGTATGTGCTTATGTACTTATTGGCTTTTAACAGCACATGACTTTGATTGCATCACAAGACTGTTTTGAAACCATGATGGGACAAGTGATGTGATTGACTCACTTTTCATTGATGAGCTCAGGCTCCTTGGCCACACAGTCTCTTAGTTCTTGGTGCTGTCTTGTTTCTGTGCTCCATTGTATGAAGTTGAACTGAGGGAACAGACGCTTGAGCTACTCTTCAGAGCTGGTCACTTGCCGAGTTAAAGCTTGTAGTCTTTATTTCCGCTCTGCCGTGAAGCCGCTTCAGAGAAGAAACGAGAACCTGGACCATCATGCCTGCTCCACGAGTGAGCCGTTTCCAAGAGCACAAGATCAGTCATGCTAAGATCATCTTAAGGAGTAAGTCTACTCTCTTGGCTTAACTTGTACAAAGCAGTGTAACAGTTGATTTAGGTCTTTTGGGTAGTTTTATTGTCGAACCTGACCTCCGTCTATACAGTACTACGAAGGTCCTCAGTGTTTGCAGTGATGTTATCTGAGGCTGTACTGAAGTGGAGTAGGTGGCGAAGACTGCTATCAGGCAGATGATTGGCTGACTGCTGTCTGGCTAAATCTCTGTCTGGTTACAAGGGTACACTAATGCCTACGTAGTTTAGCAATAATACTAATGTATCCTCTTCACTACACATTTGGGTAAATGTCTCCCAGTTTTTAAATCTATAGTTAATCAGATGTTCTGCTCTTCATGGACTTTCACAGAATCTTGCATGGCCTCTCCCGATGCTTCCTGTGGCTAATTATTTTACATAATTTTCATAAAAATCAGAACAATCAGTTATGAAAATGCATTGCAGCATTGTTTCATGAATATCTTTGGCTGGAATGTTATTTTAATGTGCTATATGTGTAACATTTTGTTGCTAGCCAAACCTTTGTTCAGCCTTGACTTGAGTCACCTTTTCAGGGATGACAATTGTCCACGGATTTCTGAAGTTTTGTTAGCCAAATGGGTCGTTCTTGTGAATCGTCCAAATCCGAGGAGAAAATTGGGGTGAGGTTTGATTTTTGCCGAGTCCCTTTCAGTCTAGAAGTGAACCGCGGAACATTCGGAGCAAATTGTTTCTTTCTGTAACTGGAAAACTTCTTGAAAGCCATAAATTTTACAAAATGTGCAGCGATTGGCTGACCCAAGCTATCTTTCGATCTTTGAACCAATCAGCGCTATTGATACATGGATATCGCTATTGCAAATGCTCAATAGACCATGTCTTTTCAGATTTCAGCTGAAAGCAATCATGGAGAAACTTGAAAACTTTGTCAAGACAGCTGATTGTCCCGGCAAAGTTTTATGCACATACTGCAATGACTTGATAAATTATGGCAGTCAAGGATGTGTTGTGATCACGAAACATGCGAAAATGATGAAGCACGCTGAAAAACTTTCAGACAAACTATTCTCTTGGATCATCGTTTTTCAAAATGAAACCCAAGACCCATGGTGCTCATGATGTCAGCCATTGGGGAGCACTTGCGAAATCAACAGTTACGGATAACACAGAATCGGTGCCCCTGACACCAATAGCAGATAGACAAGCTCATTCAGAGGTAATTATAAATTTTTATCATCTCATGTTGGCTGATACTGCTTAAAAATTTACTCTTAAAGTTCTATGTGTTTTTTTTTTTTTTTTTTTTTTTTTTTTTTTAATGCAGTCAAACTGTTAATTTAAAAAATACAGGGTCAAAAATACTCATCTGAGTCAAACTATTGCCAAGTAAACAATAAAAATATAAAATGTTAAATATATGTAAGTTACATGGTATACAATAGTATGATCAGTACATTATGTTGACTCATGATTTGAAATACAAATATTATCAAGGTGCATTCATACAAATAATCATTAATCTTTGCTTGTACTTTTACAGAAAGTTGACGTAAGTGAAATATGTTGATCTAATTAGCTTACATTTCCATAGCAGCAATAATGACCCCATTTTGCTTTTAGTAAAATAGAACTATGGTGTGATGCAAAATTTAGTATCACATAACAATGGCGATGGTTCAGTAAAACGATAATGTGGTGAAGGTTATGTTTTCTCAACTAAGATGCATTTCAGTCAAATTTGTAAGTCCTTTGACTTTACTCATTGCTGTTAAGGGCATCACTTGAATCCATACAATATCACCTAACTGAAACAAACTTAATGCATTTGATAATGTACTTTTAGAAATACTTGGAACCAGCTGGGGGCCTGTGGCCCCCAGACCCCCAGCTCACTTTCAGATGAAATAAGAATTTGCTGTTTTCATGCCTGCCTTTTTATACACAAACATTTTTTGCAGTGTTTTTTGGCACCACTGTCTCTAAGCAGAGCTTCTTTTATTAGGTGACTTTGCATCAACATCTCCGCTTCTTCAGTCTACCCTCCCTGGAAGGATCAGATGGTGCCTTTATGTAAGATCTTGGTGGTCAGGCTCAAAAAAGAGCACAATGACACCTTATACCCACAACAGATGACTAGGGGCTAGTTGCTCTTGTACGGTGTGGTTAAGGCCTCATGTGGGAGGAATAAACTGGGACCTCTGGAATGGAAACTGGAACCTTACCAACTTTTTTTTTTATAGTAAACTCTGTCATCAATCCTGGTGCTTTCCAGACTCTGTGTCTCTCTCCAGACAGGAGACTTGGACTGGACATTGCAGCATAGAATGTGCATTTCATAACTTCATCTGTTAAGCTTAACACTGTGGGGTCGAACATGACATCGGCCCGATGAAATGCATCCTCTTGCGTTTAATATCATCGTTATTTATTGTCGATGTACACTAGGATGCTGTCTCATGTTCAAATGCTACTCACAGGCTTCAGAATGGACCTGGAAATTGGAATGGGGTTATCCTTATTCTTAAACATCAGACTTGGCCCAATCAGAAGTCTTGTTATTCCGTCTCAGAAAGAAATGATGGGGGTTAATACATGTTTATACATTTCCAAAAACTATTTTGTTTAATCGGACATAAATGGCTTAAGATGCTCAAGAATTACCATTTTGTTGCATGTGCAGAAGTTCAAATGGTCTGTCTTTGCATATTTATTCGTATTTCCTGTCCCTGAAATGGTTAGTCTGACATGAAATTCAGTCACACAGCTCAAAGTACAAGTCCACCAACCACGTGGGTAATCATCCTCTTTGTGGCTCTGACTGAACCCTAATGCTTAAAGGAGATATGCAGAACCATGGCCTCACTTTGTTTATAAATGCCTTGAAACCTCAAAAATGAGACAGGAATAGTTTTAAGCATTAACAATAAATACAGTAATTTTTACGATTAAAGTGATTCATATAGGTAGCGGTCTGAGTGAATGACCTTGACGTCTGTGACGTCACTGCAGGAAGGCTATCAGTCTCATCGCCATTTTCGCTATACTAAAACACAGAGCTGACTGCAACTTCGAGCTTCCATTTTGAGCTAATTTATCGCCATGCCACGTAGATGTGTTGCAGGCGGGTGTAGCAGCACGACAGAAGGTGGATTTATGTTGCATTCATGGCCCAAGAATATTCAAACTGCAAAGATTTGGATGCATTTTGTGAGAAGTTCATGGGCACATTGGGTGCCTATGAAGTGGTCTCTCCTCTGCTCTGCACATTTTACTGACTCGTACGAGACCTCTGATCTGTTGAGGAGCGTTGGCTATAAGCCCATATTGAAAGAGGGTGTAGTACCAACAGTTAAAGGAAAAGAAAACTGCAAGAAAAGGAAAGCAAATTCGGTTGCACCAGTTCTCCCAGAGTGTGAGCTGAAGGTTGTTGCTAAAACCCGGGACGGGACCTATCACTCGGGCAGTGACCTCCCCGCGGTTGTTGCTAAAACCGGTGACGTCCCGGGTTTTAGTAATTGCCTGCATTAAACAGTAATGGCGGCGTACTCAGTATGGAGAAAATGGAGAATGAGTGGACCATTCATCAGATTTCTCTGCTGGATATGCTTGCCTCAGCAGCAATATCTCACCTTTATGTGGAATTAGCAAATGAACAGAGAACTGAACGAACAATTGAAAGTCAGATTGTTTCGAAACAATCAGCCACAAGGTCGGCCTTCGAGAACCGAGAACACAGACGGGTAAGATGCGACTCTCATTTGGATACAAAACAGCACTCCTCATTGTTTACCTGCATTTAGATTAATACATGTCACTTGTATTTAAGGTATTGGTATAAGATTATTTGATTTGCTTCAGAATGTGATTCTCAGTTCATCCGATTATTTAATTTGCCTTTTACGTTTTATCAGTTAAAATGCATGCATGTACATTAGGGATGTTAACCGATGACCGCTTGACCGGTGGTTGACCGAATCAACGTCAACCGGTTAATTTTTTTGGTTGTCGATGGAAAAAAAAAAAAAATCAATCGTTTTGAAGCTGCCGATTTTGGAGCGGAGAACCTGGAATTGTGTGTTGTAAACGCTTGGGGCATGCCATGCGGTGTAAGGACGACAGCTGACAAATCAGAAACACCCATTCAGTCATGCCCTGCCCTCCCGCCCCAGTTAAAGACAGCTGACAAATCAGAAACACCCATTCAGTCATGTCCTGCCCTCCCGCCCCAGTTAAAGACAGCTGACAAATCAGAAACACCCATTCAGTCATGTCCCGCCCCAGTTGAACACAGCTGCCACTCGGCGAAAGAAAAGTGTAGACACGGGCTTTTTAGCTTACAAATTACTATTCTGTTTTTTTTTTTTTATTATTATTAGAAGACACATCGAGTTTAGTCCTGCCTTGGCCAGTGCATTCTGAAAGTGTGTTTCGGTCTGTAGCCAACAATGCATGTTATTGCAGATCAGATCTCTCCACACAAACTAAAGGCGCAGATGCCGACTTTTTCACGGCTTTTTCATGGACTGTAACGGCATTTGCTTATGTAGTAATTTTAATACAGAATTTACTCTGATGAAATTATTCAGACACTCCAACGCGCCCCCCCCCCCCCCCCCCCAAAAAAATCGGATCTGCACGAGCCGTGAAAAAGGCGCGCCGTTTGCATCACTGTTTAAACTCATAGGTTAACCGACTTTAACCGGCTAATGAGGCTCGGTGGTCGGTCAAGATTTTTTTTTAGTTTTCGCCATCCCTACTGTACATGTATGTTGCATAAGTTAACACCTATCCTGTTTTAATGAGAGTCAACCCACAATCAATGAAGTCAAATCAGTCTTAGTTGAGCAAGTCGGTAACGGTATTTCTTACTTTCACTATATATTTTTATTTATATGACTTTGGTCTATGGACCCTTTTCACGTGACGTCACGACAAACGCGGCCGCCATTTTGGACGTGTGCTACCAGTAGTTTACCACAGCCAGCATTGAGGAATGGCAGTAAAGAAAGTTTTTACTTTCAGCAAGACTTCCATCATGCCACTATATTGTTGTGCACCTGGATGTAGTAACCATCAACAAACAAGGCAAGGTTTATCATTTTATCGGATCCCGACGGAGAAGATGGATAGCGGCCATTAACAGATTGGCAGCCCTCGGCATACCAGCGCTTGTGTAGTGACCACTTTGTTGGAGGTAAGACGAATAAAATTAGTCAGAAAAGGCATTACATTGCTGTTAACATTCTGTGGCGGCGTGTGTGTAACCAAATAGGCTAAAATAACCCATTGTAACCTCTTTGTTCTTCTGTAGTAGCTATTGTTGACTAGCTAATGTCAACAGGTAGCTGGTATGTTACTGTAGCAATGTTTACGTTCAGTCATTTGGATGACTGTTAAAACCTTTCAGTCTCAAGTTTTTCCTTTACTGGATTTACTAGTTTACTGTAATTATGATCCGGCAGCTATTTACACCGGATCCGGTATAAATAGCTGCCGGAGCCAACGTCCGAGGTTCCGGAGCGTGCGCCGGCTTGCTCTCCCTCAAATTAAGCAGCGCGCGCCGGCTTGCTCCCGGAGTGCTCCGGCCGAGGTTCCCCTCAAATTAAGCAGCGCGCGCCGGCTTGCTCCGGAGCAAGCCGGAGCGCGCTCCGTAACCTCGGCCGGAGCACTCCTGGAGCAAGCCGGAGCGCCCTCCGGAACCTCGGCCGGAGCACTCCGGGAGCAAGCCGGAGCGCGCTCCGGAACCTCGGACGTTGGCGTGTATGTGTATGGCGATGGGTTTTTAACGACATAGGTATACAGATCATGTGGGCCGAAGTCAGGTAAGGACGAGGGCTTCGTGTACTTCCGTACGTCAGTGAGCAATCCTGGTGGAAGCAGGTAAACGTCGTTCTCTAAACCTGCTAACCTCAATTTTTGCAAATATCTCTCCCTCTGCTCGCCCTGTAAATGCCCTACGTCGCTGGATAGTGAAGGTGTTTTCTGCATCTCGCTCCTTTTTCTTTGTTTTTCGTTTGTCGCCTTCCTCGCATTCAAACTGATTCGAGCCGAAGTCCGCTACATGTCCAAAATGGCGGTCGCGTTTACGAAGGTCACGTGACTGAAAAGGGTCCATAGTTGTCAAAGGCCTCAGCCTTAAAACCGGTTCCTGCTGTGATGTCACGCACTCGGGGCTGGCTGGCTGAGTGGGGCAGCTTGAATGCCAACTTTGCAGTTGATTTTAACTCTCAAAAAAATTAATTTATAATTCCCATTTATGCACAAGAGTCAAGGATGGAGATCCTATCCACTCAGAAATGTATTTAAAAATAACGGTTCTGCATATCTCCTTTAAACATGCCTATCTCTTTTAAGCACTAAGCTGACTTGGAAAAGCAATAATCTGCCAATTTTGACAATGTACAATAACAACTGTAACTAGAAGAGCACTTGGTAGAGTGCATATCTCTGCCAAGCCACATATCCGGATTTGCATCAAAATCTGATCAATTGTTCCTTGGCCCATGGCCCATATTATTTATTTTTTACAATCTCGGGAGAGGGCGTTTTTCAGTCCACAAGAAGAGCTTGAATCTATGGTGATGTAATCCATTGCTATATTCAATGTCAGTTTTTTACTTTGGACTAGTGCATCATTTTCCCATGCACTCTGAGCTTTTCACACTGTCTGGTCATGAAAGAGTTCTCCTTTCTTATACATGCCTTAGTCCTAACCCAGTGCAGTGAGGCTGATCTGATTTGAAGGGCAACAGTATCTTACTCCTCACTCAACCAGGAATGAATAATTAATCAGTGCCGGAAAGCATGATGGACAGTTTGCTTCCTCCTCCGTAAACGTCATGGCAGGGCGTCACAGCTCAAAAGCCTGCCTGCTTTCAGTCTGGTTTAGTATTATCAGAGCACGGTTGGTTGGACACAATGCTTCTCTCCTTGAAGTCCCGGGATGCCGTTGACTGTGGTGCTAGCACGCTTGTACTCGTTAATGACCCTCCCAAAGACTGCAAGGATGGACTGATACGGTACATCTGCTGCCAGAAGAGTCATGCCTTTTCCCTCCACTTGTGTACGTTTGTTTTATCATACTCTAACCTGTGTTTTCCAGGGATGTTTTGCAGTTAATTCTGTATCTTGGAATTGTATGCTTTAACATATATTGCTATTTTAAAGATGGTTAGCTAGATGGATGGATGGAAGCAAGACATCAAGGTTGCACTTAGAGGCACATGGAGTGTAATGGCAGTAGATTAGCACGTTGTTGTAAGACAATAGAAGTTCCCATCAGAGTCGATGTTGAGTGCTTCTGGATGCAGTCCATGCTCTAAGTGCTATTATTTGACTGTGTTGAGCGGGTCAGTAAGAAAGCATAGCAGTCTGCAATTTTAAGGGCACATTACAACCTGGTAAATCCAAGTTATTTGGCCATGGCATTCAATAGAAGAGAAAGATTAGCCACACCAACTGCTTCTGCTGACTCATTAGTTGTCCATCACTTGAGAATGGACTTGGTAATTATTAGTATGCGTGTGACATTTACGGTATTGTAGGTATAGTGTTTTTCTCTTCTGTGGAATTTGCTAATGATAAAATTATTGAGTTTAAGTTTAGGAATTGACTGCATGTTACAGTGGGGAGAAACACCCTTTTTTTTTTCTGCAAGAAACAAGGGAACATGTCTGGACTGAATTTAACCAAAGAGCTTAAGTGGTTTATCTATACAGTGTAACTTAATATTCTTGCAGTTCCTTGGGATTGAGGACAGAATTTATTCTAATGATTCAAAACAATCTGTTTATCCATTCAAGAGTGGGGGCTTTTATGCTTTTTGTAGATTTTTAGTTCAGTAATTGACCATTCCTAATGCAAGTCCTGTTACCAAGTTAAAGTGCAGACTGTTACGTAAAGTCTAAAGACATGCGGTTAGGTTAACACGGCAGCCATGGCCTGAGGTTGGCCTGAACTGCCCTTGAGCAAGGCACCTAACCCCCAACTGCTCCCCAGGTGCTGTAGCATGGCCTCCCACTGCTCTAGGTGTGTGTGCTCATCTCTTACTTTTTGTGTGTGTGTTCACTGTTTCAGATGGATTAAATGCAGAGGAGAAATTTCACTGTTGCCCCTTTTCCACCAAAGCAGTTCCAGGGCTGGTTCGGGGCCAGTGCTTAGTTTGGAACCGGGTTTTCTGTTTCCACTGACAAAGAACTGGCTCTGGGGCCAGAAAAACCAGTTCCAGGCTAGCACCAACTCTCTGCTGGGCCAGAGGAAAGAACCGCTTACGTCAGCGGGGGGGCGGAGTTGTTAAGACCAACAACAATAGCAAGACCGCGAAAGATCGCCATTTTTAAGCAATGAGAAGCAGCAGCTGTACAAACACGAAGTCAGCCATTATTATTATTGTTGTTGCTGCTGCTGCTTGACGGTGTTGTTTTTGCTTCGATATTCGCGCCAAGGTTTATGCAAACGTAGCGACGTAACTGACGTATACAGCGACGTAACTGACGTATACAGCGACGTAATGACGTGTCTTCCCTTAGCACCGCGAACTATGGAAAAGCAAACTGGTTCTCAGCTGGCTCGCAAGTTGAATGAGTTGTGAACCAGCACCAGCACTGGCCCCGAACCAGCCCTGGAACTGACTTGGTGGAAAAGGGGTACATGTGTACTTAAGTATGTGCTTGAGTGTATGTGTGACAAAGGCTGCTGCTTCTTCTTACCTGTAATTTCTGTGCATTTGCATTAGGGATGAGTCCATGCTTTAAAATACTCAATTATCCAAGAGAGTAAATTACCAAATTCCTATATAGCTCCTGAATAGCAGACAGTTTATTTTTCCTGATGCTCTTTTGCCAAAACATATATCTCAATTTTAGACAAAAATGTAAGTAGGCAACTAATTGCGCAGCCACGGTCACCGGTTGTGATGAGTTTGAGGGCACTTGAAGGTTACACCTGATAGCCATGTATAAATCAAAATGAAATTCATCATTCCTTTTTTAGTCTTTTGTTTATATATTTTTTTAATTGTAATGTTCTGAACATCAACATTTAAAGTGCTTACAGAGTCCTGTAGGTCCCTTGTTGTAGCTCTTGGGTTTTTCTTTATCCCTGAGCATTAAATGGTCTGACCTTGGACTGAATTTGCTGGGATGTCTACTCCTGGGAAGATTGGCAACTGTCTTGAAAGTTCTGCATTTATAAGCAATTCTTCTCACAGTAGAATGGTGAATTTCAAATTATTTGGAGATGGCCTTATAACCCTTCCCAGATTGATGAACAGCAAAAATTGCTCTGAGGTTATGACTGATTTGTACTTTTTCTTCTTGACATGATGTAGACACACACTTGAGTGCTCCAGAGTACCAAACTGCCCTCAAGTTCTGCTTTTACAGAGGGACTCTCACTTCGTGATGATTGATTAACCCTCTGGGGTCGAGAGCTTCGCCGGTGAAGCTTGGCAGGTTTAGAATGAGTAGGTCATGTATTTGGATAAATACCTTTGCGAGGTTTTTATCATACAAGCATGATGATAATATCGACAAACTTTACATTTTATGTGCCTACTGCCAAATATATATATTTTTAAATTGCCTAAATTAGATGAAACATAAAACTTGTCACCTTACTCAGGCTACATCCACACGACAACAGCAACGAGATGTTATTTAAAAATATATCGCGTCCAAATGGGCAACGATCAGTAAAATATCAGGTCCATATGGCAACGCAACGCTTGCTGAAAACGATGCAATACACATGCCACACCTCTAGGGGCGCTGTAAGACGGTCCCTTCGGAGACACCAGAACAATAGAAGAAGTAAGGACGCATGCGCATAAACTATTATGCGCGAGACTTCATATTAGCCACAAAGTCAGGAAAATCTGTTCGTAAAGTTACATTATAATGACCAAATACAATGAAAAGTATTTTTCCAGTCTCACCTGTGAAAGGTAATCCCATGTGATCTCGTTTGGACAGCAAACCTGTTGGTACAGTTAAACGCAGCTAATCTTTATTCTCCGCTTTGACCTCTCCAATATGGCGGCGAGGATGACGTATGATTCTACGCGAAAGGCGGCGTCTTTAATGGTCCGGAATAAATTGAATGCTACACGTTGATGGATTAATTTGTTGTTTCTCACCTATGAAAGGTAATCCCATGTGATCTCGTTTGGACGGTAAACCTGTTGGTACAGTTAAACGCAGCACATGAATCTTTATTCTCCGCTTTGATCTATCCAATATGGCGGCGAGGATGACGTATGATTCTACGCGGAAGGCGGCGTCTTTAATGGTCCGGAATAAATTGAATGCTACACGTTGATGGATTAATTTGCTCTTCTATGCCCTTTTTGAGGAATGTATTGTAGGACTTAAACCAATATCTGAAGAGGTGAGATCGCTCCTTTTTTTCCCCATTTTTGCTGGCGGGATTGACTCTGCCCTAAGGGCTATTCTCTCTCTCTCTCTCTCTCTCTCTCTCTCTCTCTCTCTCTCTCACACTTTGCACCATTACACAATAAATATTCACAGTGAAAATATTTTGTAAGCGCATTTCATGAACCAAGTTATAGGATTTGTTGACAACTCGCATCGAGTTCGTTACACTTCTACCCGGCGTGAAGCACTGACAGTCATGTGGTTCTGACATCATCGTAAACAAATCCGTTCTACTCATCCAGACGACTTCACAACGGCAACGTTGCCAGATCTTTCCACTATGGAACCCGTTCTCAAAAAGATTGCGTTTTGGGCACCCAAAACGCCGGTGCCGTGTGGATGCCAGGCCTAAACGATAAGCAATTGTATCGGAGTCACCTGAATCCGTTGCCGTGTGGACAGGGCCTCAGTTACACCAGAGTTGGAGCGCTGAGCGCCCACTTACGCATTCATGAAAGACTGTTCACATGGTAACGGTGCGATAATCACTTTCACTCTTGATTTGGATTCTGTTTCGTGGTGGGAAAACTGAACAGAATCACCTCAAGTGACCAAAGCAGTTCATCACAATAGGTAAGGTAATGTTTTTCACACATTCCAACACCGTTCTAAAACTGCTTTTTACAACATCATTTCTCTTCTTCTTTTTTTTTTTAAAGTACAATAATGACATGCATACATACTACATAGATATTATTGTAGCTGATCTTGTGCTGAATACAGAAGTCATATGACTTTGAAAATACTGCTTAGATTTGTTGAACTTGACAACATCAGAGCATGCTACAATCATTAGAGTGCCAGAAAATACCCTCAGACCACAGAGGGTTAATCTTGTGCATTTCATTAACACCTGACTGCTAATTACTCTCTTAATGACTTTGGAAGAAGAAAGGATTAACTTATTCCCCCCAACCTGATTTTCTGAATGTTGGTTTATTTTTATTTATTTATTTTTTTTGCTGTCGCCTAAAGTTATTTGTTTTATAGAAGTTGGTGAAAACCACACAATTATTTAGCTGCTGTTGAATAAAAACATAGATTTGAAGGTGGGTGCATTTTCTTTTTGCCATGGCTGTATAAACTAGATGATGACCTCTTGTCTGTAGCATCCAGCAATTATTTCCTCTTCAATAGTGTATTAATGAATTCTGCTGTTTTGGGAATTCAGTACCTAAATCTCCAAAATTACATTTGTATTCAGTGTTTCTCCCAAGGTTGTGTTTTTTTGGTTTTTTTTTTTTGGGGGGGGGGGGGAGTAGTTGCGTGCTGGATGAGGATGGTCACCTGCAGGACCCTTTTCTGCGGCTCCTATTTGGACCTGAACCATCAATTAACGGAGTCATATTTAAGTCTTCACATTTATTTTATAGCAATAATTAGAACAGCTTTACAATAGAACTGCACTCTCCCACCCCCAAAGACCTTAGTGTGTGTGTGTGTGTGGGGGGGGGGGGGGGGGGGGTTCCTCCCCCCCACTATAATGTTAGGGGAAACACTGGTATTAATTTATATTAAATGTATAAATTATTTTAAAGCAATTGTGCTGGAATACAAGGCCACATCTACAGCTGTCCAGTGACCTAGACATTTCAGTCTGTTGCTGCAGCAAGTATTTATCAGATATAGCTTCTCATTCAGTTTTATACTGTCAGATGAGCAAGCCTTAGCTTGTTGTGCTGAGCACTGTGATTTGACCAATATAGGGTTTTGTTTTTTGTGCCGTTGTGTGAAGACGCCAAGCAGGAAATGGCATAGGCCATGGGTAGTCTCGTAATGAAGTGTGGAAGGCGTATCTCCTGCTTAGTGAAGCATTGATTCAAACACATCTGCTCGATACTGCATTGATTCAGCCTTGCAGTGTGAAAGTCAGTGTTTGGAATAGTTACGCTTTTGGTAGTCTTTAATGTCTGTTTGCCCTTTTCACTTTGGCTCATATGGTGACCCTTTTCTAAAGTCTGAACAAGCATGGGCATAACTGCTGGCAAACTCCCATTCCATCTAAAGCAACAGTTAAAGGTCGCGCTTAGAAATCTACTTGAGTAATCAATTTAGTGTTCTTGTAGTTCTTTTAAGATGATGGTGATCAATTGAGGGTTTTTTGTTTCTCCCCATCCCTCTCTACAGGCCCCACGTTGCCACGACAGAGCCCTCAGGTGCAGAACGGTCCCTCGCCAGAGGAGCTGGAAATGCAGAGACGGTGAGTGTCAAACTTTTTTAAAACTACACTTTTATCTGGTAAATGCTGTGTAGTAGGAGTTGCACAAGTAATACTAGTCAACCAATAATAAAAAAAAAAAAGTAGTCAACTAGTTAACAAGTCCTCTTTTCCATAGCTAGTGCAAAAACTTTCCAGATATCATTATTTATAAGCACTTTTATTACGGGGCCGGGTGTTTGTTTGTTTGTTAATCTCATGACATGAGCATTAAGCTTGTGAGACAAAGATTGCCCATGCCGATTAACCCAAGAGCATATCAGATGCAGTACAACACGAGGTGTAAATTACCATTTACTCATTATTTAATTTGTTTACAGTGGATATAAAATGTCTCCACACCCCTGTTTAAAATTGCAAGTTTTAATGTAAAAAATTAAACCAAGAGAAATCATGTTAGAATCTTTCCTACCTTTATTGTGAAATTGCAACATATATAAATTAAATTAAAGTAAAAAAAAACCCAAACAAACCAAGAATTATTTTAGGAAAAAAAAAGTACAATAACTTGTTTGCATAAGTATGCACACCCTTAAACTAATAATTGAATCGACTTTAGATTTTATCACAGCATTCTCTCTTTCTGGTTAAGAGACAATCAGATTAGCACAGCTTGACTTGGAATGCTTTTGCAAAGAAGAATTACAAAATATTGCTAATGCTGGCTGGGAAGCTCCTGTATACAACCTTCAGATCGCCTCAGATTTTTTTTGATTGGATTTAGAGCTGGACTTTGGCTGGACCATTAAAAAACCTTGACCTTGTTTTGGTGAGGTCATTCCTTTGTTGACTTGGTGTGCTTTGGGTCGTTGTCCTTAGGCCTGTCGCGATATTCGATATACCAACTTGGCGTATGGTAAATGCAAATTAATTCGGTAAATTTTTTTTTTACCGCGATTTTGGCATTTACGCACTGTACATCTATATAGGGAAGTCGCCAGAGTATTTGCTTGACCCATTGACTGAATAAAACACTGCGCTGTTTTCTGTCGTCTCACGCGGCTCTCTGTCAGAGGTGAGGCCTCCCAGCATGCAACAGTTATCCAGCCAGGGTATCCACTGAATTGGGGGAAAAACAGCACGTTGCTCTGTTGTACAGACCATAGGTGTAGAATTGGGTATGGACGTGTCCCTGCCAATATTTCTGATTGAAGAAGGGGGAAAAAAAAAATCACGCTCTGTGCGCGGTACACAAATGATTGCTGTATGTTTCCACTGGGTGAAACCACGCAAAATTTGCTCATGAATATTCGCTCTGGGGGTGTGGTTGCGAAAACAGCAAGTAAGTTCGGCTGCCATGTCAATTAGTAAGTGCGGTTGCAATGCAGTGACCAGCTGCAAACTGTCCTTGAGGAATGTAACGTTAGATTAGCTCGTAAAATTAATCAGTTAACAACAGTTCATATTCAGTGTGTAAATATGACAACATACAAATATGACTCTTTTCTAAGTTTGTGTGGCATGTAAATAACAATCCGACTTGATACTGACAACCGGTGTTCATTAAGGTCACAAAGACATTATTACGTCATATCAAATTGTGCTAATGTTGGCTAATATTGCACCTAGTCTTGCTTGTGAAGTGCCTGCAAACTTTAGCAGCCCATTAACCCTTAATTTGAAGTGCTTCAGTTAAGACCTGCAGAGCCCTGACCAAGTTCGTGTAACACAGGGATGAGAATTTTCCGCGGATCTGCGGAATTCCGAGTTTTTCCCGCTGAAAATGTCATTTTTGTGAAACGTGTAAATCCGGTGAGAAAATTTCGGGGGGGTAGGGGTCGGCGCGAGGCGAGGCTTGTGGTGGCACAAGCAGGCAGGACCGACCGCCCGCCCGCCCGCCAGCATCTTTCGGCAATGCTCATCGCAAAATTAGTTGCAGCTGTGATAACGGAAATCGTCATTGCTTTCTTCAATGTTTATGCTAACAACAACTCACGACGATTTCCAGCAACGTTTTGGAGCTAGTTTCATCTCCAGGGTTTTTTCTAGAAAAATTTAGTATGAGGGTGCTCACCATGGCGAGGGAGCGAAGCGACCGGGGGAGTGTCCGTCCCCCCCCCTCCGCCATGCGAAGCCTTTGAAAAATTGAGGCTACAATGGGACATTCTGAGAGGGAAATTGTAACAAATTGTCAACATTGAAAAAGAAAGAAGTAATCATCTTCTGCCCCGGACAGTCTTTGGCTTTCTTCCGTTTCGTGCCGTGGGATGACATCTTTAAATGCCCAAGTGTCAACAAAAACAACTCGCGAACTACTCCTGTCAAAAGCTCCCGCGCCGGTGGGTGAAAGGTCATTCAGTCTCGAGAAATCTCGCTCTACAAGTCAGCTGACCTTGTATGTAACCCATGTCAAATCTCACGAGAGCAGCCATGACAAGTAAACAACTAAACAACATGGCGCCTCAGTCTGGAAAATGCCAGTTCGGATTGTTTTTGCACCGTCTGGCGGTGTATCTACTATGATTGGAATATTTTTGGAGTAATTATAACGTATTTGATGATCAGACACATTGTCACCTGGTGTTGCTGGGATGTTTTCATGGAGAAAAGATCATTTTGAGAAAGATTGCATGTTGTGCAGTAGCATACAAGTGCATGGCCTAAGTGTGACTTGGGGTTCAATCGGCATTTCGGTAAGGGGGCGCAGCGCCCCTGTTCCCCGGTTTAGACGAAAGCCTGATCTCACTTCTACAATTCACGGAGAAACAAGCTACATGGTTTTGATCACTTCTTAAGTTCTAGTTATTTTGGTTAGTTTTCAAAGTTACTTTGCCAATATGGCGAAAGTTTTGGACCGCAAAAATGAGGTTCGTGCCAGGGAACTCGATAAATCGAACGGGATAAAGAACTGTTTCCGATGGGCATGGCTCGATAGTAGCGTTACCGTGCAGATAGGGACACAAACTGTGACGACATGCCCGACGGAACATATCCGAAAAGTGGACGTGCCGGGAAAGGTTCTGTGTATTCTGTGCTCAGATATGATCAATTATGGAAACAGAGGAGCTAGAAACATCCAGGAGCACATCAAAACAAAAAAGCACAAGGGTACGCTTTACTTAAATTGTCAAAGATAGAGTCAGGAGGAATCTAATATATCGTTACGGTTACTTCCATTTATCGCTCACGATATAATATTTATATAATATATATATATATATAATATTTGTAGGGATTTGTTATCTTAAAGTTTATAAACATTTTAAACCATCATTGAATTTGAAAACATTATATATATATATATATATATATATATATATATATATATATATATATATATATATTATAATATAATATGAATGCGTGTGTGGGAAAGGGGAATTGGGCAAATGCCCCCTAGGCCGGCGTAAGGGGACATTATGCTCAATTTTTTGCCCTTGGCAGACATTTCGGAGTTTTTTTTTTTTAAATGTCCCATTCTCATGCCTGGTAACATGACTCATGTAAACAACAACCTGATGGTGATGTGGACATTGTTCGTGGCCCAGACGCCTTTTAATCAAAAAACATTTTCACGTAATAAGCAAAACAGCCTCCGCCGTCTTGATCAGAAATTTTTGGTTACTCCCGCCTCTCCTTTTGAAAACGTCACATACAGAGTACATACATAGGCTGAACTGATTGGTTTTCGAGGGGATTCATTTGAAAGCGGTAGGCTAAAATCTTTTCTCTGTTGAACCCTATCACTCCTTCCTCTCCCTCCTCTCCGCTCAAGAAGACAACAAAAGGGCAATAAAATAACAACCAATCAGAATTCAGATGCATTCTGTTGCCAGGTAAAATTGTAACCTTTCAACGTGTCAAAGTTCTAGAGACCTCGTCCTCATCACACAGAAAAGAGTCTACTCCCCCTGCCAGCCTAATTAAATGCAGTGTTTAACTCTTTACCCCTTAAAGCAGTTGCTACAGCCACCGTTGTATATGTATATACTATTCACCCTTAGAACATCTCATCTCATTATCTCTAGCTGCTTTATCCTGTTCTACAGGGTCGCAGGCAAGCTGGAACCTATCCCAGCTGACTACGGGCGAAAGGCGGGGTACACCCTGGACAAGTGGCCAGGTCATCACAGGGCTGACACATAGCCCATGTTTACATTAGACCGTATCAGCAGATCATCAGATTAACGTTTTTAAAATGATTAGTGTGCACACAGCAACACCAATACACGGATACGCTTGGCTCCGCAGGCATCCTGCACTCCAAATCACTCCGCCCTGAACAGCGAGTGCCCTCTGGAGGGTGCGCACTCCGGCCCTGCGCAGCTCACAGAGCGCGCGAGTGAAGTGAACAAGCTGTGATTCGGGACTGAGCCGCTGTGTGTGTGATCCCAGCGCATATCACTTACCACTTGCAAGTGGAAGGATGGCAAGCCTAAAGACAATCATAACTACACAATGGGCAGTATTTGCATCAGTATTTGCAGTATTTTCATACTTTTATACTCTTTAATGAAAGGTGATACAAGGCGGAAGTCCACCGTTTTTCAGCAGTCGCATCACATGACCAACGCCAGCGAATCAGGAAGGTGGATGTCACAGTGACGTTGCCCAATGAGACGCCAGCTAGAGCTCAGCACAGCGTATCCGCGTATTCTGAATGTTTACACAGCACCGGAGCTGACACGATCTGGATTGAATACGTGGACCCTGGCGGATTCCCGTTTCCCGGCGTTTCCAGGCGGTTTAATGTAAACGGACAGTGCATCCGCGAAGAAAACGAGACGGATACGGTCTAATGTAAACGTAGCCATAGACACAGACAACCATTCACACTCACATTCACACCTACGGTCAATTTAGAGTCGCCAGTTAACCTCACCTGCATGTCTTTGGACTGTGGGGGAAACCGGAGCACCCGGAGGAAACCCACGCGGACATGGGGAGAATATGCAAACTCCACACAGAAAGGCTCTTGTCGGCCACGGGGCTCGAACCCGGACCTTCTTGCTGTGAGGCGACAGCGCTAACCACTACACCACCGTACCCCCCCCTTAGAACATTATTTACAAGAAAAAAAGTTTAAAGACAAGGTTCAGGGATGAGAGTTTTCCGCTTTCTGGCGGAATTCCGCTTTTTTTCAGTCAAAATGGACCTTTTTTATATTGTTGCAAATCCGTTGAGAAAATTTTAGGGGGGTAGAGTGTAGGGATGTTAACCGATGACCATTTGACCGGTGGTTGACCGAATCAACGTCAACCGGTTAATTTTTTTTTTTGGTTGTCGGTTAAAAAAAAAAAAATCAATCGTTTTGAAGCTGCCGATTTTGGAGCGGAGGACTTGGAATTCTGTGTTGTAAACGCTTGGGGCATGCCATGCAGTGTAAGGACGACAGCTGACGAATCAGAAACACCCATTCAGTCATGTCCCGCCCTCCCGCCCCAGTTAAAGACAGCTAGCAAATCAGAAACACCCATTCAGTCATGTCCCGCCCCAGTTGAACACAGCTGCCACTCGGCGAAAGAAAAAAGTGTAGACACAGGCTTTTTAGCTTACAAATTACTATTCTGTTCTTTTTTTTTTTTTTTTAATTATTATTAGAAGGCACATCGAGTTTAGTCCTGCCAAAACATTCTTCAAAACACTCATCAAGATCACCGCTAAGATGTTGTCGGGTTGACTGTTGATGAACTATATTAGAGATATTAAATGCGATTTATTTGGATACTATTCAAGAGGTCTATATTTCGTGTTGATTCGTAGTGATTTTTGTTAGCGTCTGCCGTTAGTGTTTAGAACTAGTTCGTGCATAACTGGGACAGTGTCTTAAAGGGGCAGTGTCATTAAATTAAAGGGATGGTTCAAACACCATTAAAAGCATAGAAACTTGTACTAAGTGGATTCTAATAAGTGTATTTATTAATGACTGTGCCTTATTTATGTGTTTATTGCTATTTATTCATAAATATTTCTTATTTATTTCACTAGGATTATTTATAGTCCTATTTGAACTGGGGGTTACATCGTGCATTCTGAAAGTGTGTTTCGGTCTGTAGCCAACAATGCATGTTATTGCAGATCATATCTCTCCACACAAACTAAAGGCGCAGATGCCGACTTTTTCAAGGCTGAATCGCGCAGATCCGATTGCTTTCCTTTGAGCATACAGAAGGGGGAGTTAGACAGGGAGCAAAAGAAAGCAAGGCTGGAGCATGTGAAAAATCAAGAGGAGTTGGCTAAAAAGAGGGAGAGGACCAACAAGCTTTTAGCTCTTGCTAAAAAGCTCAAAATAAAGAAGAAATAAATTTTCTGCACCATGAAACTGAAATAGTTGTATATATTGTAAATAGACAAACACTTTATAGAACCAAAGGAAAAATGTATTCATAAATCATATAAACCATTATTTAATATAGCAGTGAATGTGTTACCTTAGTTTGGATTTAGAGCAGCAAATTTGAAGTATCATGTTGGTGCTCACCTGGAATGTATATGCAAAATTTATCACAAAAGGCCTATGTCAATGTTTCCTTTACATAGGTGTAGTTGATCTTTATCAAATGAAAGTTTAAGTAATGTATGTACTTGAAATAGAGTTCTACTTTTGTATAAGTGCCCCCAGACCCCAGCTAATTTTTCAGATTTTTTCATCACAAGCCACTCTCATCCCTGAGGTTCTGTTCATATCAGTTTTCTCCTTCATTATGTTGAAACGATCATGACATATATCATGCGTTTTTGAAAAGAAGACATGACACAGAATACAAAAATCACTCATAAAGTTATGTTTCAACATTCACCAACTCACAGGTAGTGTCTGAAAGGTAATACCTGTGTGAAAACCAATCTTCACATTTTTACATGAATTCATGTCAAATGGTGTGCAATAAATGATTACTGCAACTTTCAATCAAAGAGATTATTTCACTCTACATATGTAGAGGCAAATTCAGAGTTGTCAAATGTCATTATGGTGCATACACACTGGCGTCATATGTCGTCATTATGGGATGTACACGGGGTTGTCATATGTCATCATTAAGGGGTAAAGAGTTAAGGCTCTGTATGTGTTTTACTTCTATTTATGAGGGAAAGGAACATACTCCCTCCTGACAGTCAGTGCGTTATTCGCTTGTAAAATACCATTTGCAAATTGGTAGAATTAGTTAATCATGGGCGGCACGGTGGTGTAGTGGTTAGCGCTGTCGCCTCACAGCAAGAAGGTCCGGGTTCGAGCCCCGTGGCTGGTGAGGGGCTTTCTGTGTGGAGTTTGCATGTTCTCCCCGTGTCTGCGTGGGTTTCCTCCGGGTGCTCCGGTTTCCCCCACAGTCCAAAGACATGCAGGTTAGGTTAACTGGTGACTCTAAATTGACCGTAGGTGTGAATGTGAGTGTGAATGGTTGTCTGTGTCTGTGTCAGCCCTGTGATGACCTGGCGACTTGTCCAGGGTGTACCCCGCCTTTCGCCCATAGTCAGCTGGGATAGGCTCCAGCTTGCCTGCGACCCTGTAGAAGGATAAAGCGGCTAGAGATAATGAGATGAGATGAGTTAATCATCACATGCAAGATTTGCAATTAATCAAATGAATTTATTATTATTATTTATTATTATTATTATTATTATTAATTATTATTATTATTATTATTATTATTATTATTCGAATTACTACAGTTCTGAACTTCAAATTTTAAAAGTCTGGACTTTGGAGAGATGATGGATACTCTTGGTGAAACACAACGGAGCAAAATATTGTGACCCTCTAATGTTGACCTGAAGTTAGCGCAATTGGGGGTTGGTGTTGGGTTTTTGTCCCCACCAATGTTAATATGAAACCTACGTCCTTGCCTACATGTATGTTAAGCCTCACTCACAACCCGCTGTACGGGCTGCTATGGGCAGTCTACAGTAAAAAATTTGGCAAAACCGTGCTTGACACTTGCGTGTGTTCAGCACTGTCGAAGGTCGCAGACTGCCCGTGGAGACTTTTGGTCCTGCACATGCAAATTCTACAGGTCTTGTGACAAATGAAGAATGCGTACACTACGTATGGGACCCATACTCCTTTTGTACACATGAACCAAGTCAGCAGTGTGACTAGTAGGGGCTTTCTGCGATGACAGTAATGGCCCTTTTCCACTACCCTTTTTCAGCTCACTTCAGCCCAACACGGCTTGCGTTTCGACTACCTCAGAGCGGCGTGACTGGGCTCGCTTCAGCCTTACTCAGCACCCAAAACTTGCACGGTTTTGGAGTAGGGCTGAAGTGAGCCAAACCGAGTCGAGTGGGGCTAGGGGCGTGAGGAGACACTCCCCTGTGCACTGACTGGTGAGGAGGAGTGTCCTCACATGCCCACACACGCCCTGCGAGCACGCTGGGATCTGTAAACACCGTAAACCTGGAAGAAGAATAATTACGAATTACGAGAATTTCTGAAGCCTTATGCGCCTCGCCTCATCTATACGCTCTTGCCAGTATCTGTTGGCGTTGTCCGTGACAACAAGCCACAGCACCAAGACCAGCAACACTAACGACTCCATGTCCTCTGTGTTTATTGTTCACTCTCCGGGTCGTGAGACTACCGCTTAAAAGGTCACTGATGTCACTGTTTGTGCCGCCTAACGACATCACGTGACGTCCACCCACTTTCGCTAACCCCACCCAATGTGTCCACCCACTTCCAGCCAGCACGGTTCAGCGCGGTTGTAGTCGAAATGCAACTCCAACAGCCCCACTCAGCTCGACTCAGCCCAACTCAGCACGGCACGGCTCAGCCCAACTCAGCTACGTTGGTAGTGGAAAAGCGGCATAAGACTCATGAGTGACTCACGGTCATTGTATGAGTGACGTGCCTCAGAAATACTACACAAGTATTCCACACTTACTATTTGTGCGGCGCGCAAGACAGAAGTACATCTCACTTTCTACCCCATGTGTGGTGCGCACGCAGCGCATGCGGCCTGCACAAAACACGAGGGGCAAGACTCTGGGTATATATATTGGGGAGAAACCAAGGAACCGATCATGTAGCGTGTAGCATTGTGGAAGGGAAGAAGACCACCTCATTTGCTGTTTTTGAGTACATGTTTAATTTACCATGCAAATGTCAAATAATAAAACATGAGTATAAGGGAATAACACACTTTTATTACACTGTAAAAAATCCCAACTAAATAGCCCAACAGTTTGAGCACTGAAACACACTTTGACTCTGAGCTGCTGTCCTACTCCTGCTGAGTGGTGGGACGGGGTGCCAGGATGTCCTTATCACTGAGCATGGCACAATGGCCTGACAGCGATGATGGGATTGCAATGTCCTCACTTCTGGGTTTCATTAACTGAAACATACATGAAAATCAGCATATATAATATTAATTACACAAGCATATAGATACTGACATGAATGCTTAAAGCATGTGTATTTACCTGTGAAAATCCCTCTGGTGTGGTGCTGTGCCTTCTGCTGGCTTGAAGGCATACTCCTCCCTGTCCATGCAGAGCTCGCCGGTGCTGCTACCATCATTATCAAATTTTTCCTCCCCCTCCGCTGTTTCAGGCTGGGTTACTTCACTTTTGCTCGCTTCTTCTTGGGTCCCATTTTTGAAAATTTTATTTTTCCCACAAAATATCCAGTGTTCTTCAGCCAAAAGACAGATGCAGAATGCTGCAGACATGCTGGTTTCATACCCACTCCTGGCTTGTGTCACACGCAAGTTATGAGTGATTAGTAATGTGCTGATCACATGCTTCACAAGTGCGGCCTGAACTCGTAATGCAGGAAACTGGTAAAACGCAAGTCTCACGCACTCCACACTCACTGAACACACACTGATCATGTGCGTCAGATGTACGCTTTCCACGGGCGAACGGTGCAATTTTTCCCACGCCTCGAGGAAATCAGGTGTGCAACCTGTACTTGACTAGTACTTTGCCCGTACTCCTCGCCCAAACTTTACCCCAGGTTCATCGCGACCCTGCGGCACGGCTGCGAGCTACCAAACCCTGCGACCCATGCGTGTCAAACACTTACGGCGGGTTGTGAGTGAGGCTTTATCTCATTCTAATTGTTACTTTTATCCAAATGACAGCTGGCAATACGTTATTATTTTGCACTTTGTTTATCTGGGTACTAATTTTTGAGAAACTGGATTGGCAGAATATTGCCTGTGAAGAAACGAATGTCTTTTACCCTGTGCCAAGTTAATATTTACTTAAGTGCAGTTTTTAAGAGCCATAGATTGTATTTTTATTTCTTGTTTTTGTTTTGAGTGGTTTTGTTTGTTTTATTTCTTTAGGTTATTTATTTGTGTCAGATAACGGAATCCAGGGACACATGTCCGCCCGGGGGCATTTTGAGTTAGACAGATTCAGAAAGTACAGTTTCTAAGCTTTCCAATGATGCCTTCCATGTGGAGATCTGACAGTATTTGAAGAATGTGTGGCCTTTTGAAAGTGTATACTTCTTAAAACAGAAAAGGGAGAAAATCACCCTCAAAGTTTTCCATCTCAGCTACTCTGGGTGTAGGGCGGGCACATAATGGTGCTCATTTGCATGACATTAAGGAAAGCCCTACCCCCTACGAGCTAGCACGATGCTACTTTCATGTAAACAAAGATCACCGTGTCAATTTTCCTTCCATGCAAAGTATGCCCAACACAATTATGAAGTACAAAAATAAGTCCTAAAGTATACTTTAACGTTTTGTGGTTGAAAAATTACTCACACCGTAAGAAAGAAAGATAGCACAATGATGACACAACTAACACAATGCTAGTTTCATGTAAAGCCTCGGTCACAACCGGCCGTACGTGCTCCTACGGCCGGTCTACATGCAAAAAACGCAAGAAACGCATGGAGGGCGCGCATGAAACGCACGAGAGCGCGCGTGTGATGTGCTGATTTTCGAGCCGTAGACCGGCCGCAGAAGTTCGTTGTCATGTCAAACTCTACGGGCGCTTACGTTTTTTTTCAGGTTGCAAGACAAACTTACGGCCAACGCGCGTCTTTCTCCGTGAAAAAAAAAAACCGCAGCGATTTGGGAAACGCCAAAAATCGCACGGCCAAAAAAATCGTATGTCCGGTTGTGATCTAGGCTTAACCAAACCACAACACTCTCCATTACATGCAAAAATAACCACACAGCCTTAGATTAATAAACTTACCCCATCAGAAAGAGAAACGGCGCCTTGCACACATCAATGCCTCCGATGGAATGTAGTCCTAGAACGGTCCATGTATCATCCGATCATTCAAGTATTCCATTCAATCTGGAAAACGAGGTTGGGGTTTTTTTTGCTAGAAATGGTGATCTCCGATGTAAATACCGTGTCTCTGTTTGCTTCGCGGTGTGTCAGCTCCTCTGCGCTCTGTTTAGCTTCCTCATTCCATAGTGAAATTACATGCCTGTATGCAGCTTAAGTAGCCACGAGCTCGGCTCGTATCATACAGCTGATTCGTAAAAAAAAAAAAGACTTAAATCATCATGTGAATGGCCCATATGGTAATTTACCCACACCCCCCAGCAGGCTACAGTCCTGACTAAAACGAGACAATTTGCAACAAAAAATGTATGCTTTTCCAACAAAACAATCTATTATCTGAAATACTGATTGCATTCTTCAAGATCTCAACTTGCACATGATGGAAAAAAACGAAAATCACAAATTTTGAAAAAAAAAAAAAGTTTCTTTTGCGATTATCTCGGATTCGTTTCGGCCGACATGTGTCCCTGGATTCAGTGAGGGGTCACATTTATATTTTTTTTACGCTCCACTGTTGAACTGAATAAGTTGACTTAATTAAAAGGCTCACTGTTCTTTGAAAGGGTGTATTTGCATGATCATTATTATTTTACTAGTGGCATAAAATTGTCCTGACAAGACGTCAACAATAATATAGTTTATCGCAATAATTTCTGAGACAATATATCGTCCAACAGAATTTATCGTGATAGACCTAGTTGTACTGCTGAAAGGTGAAAATTCTTCAGTGCTTTAGCAGAAGCCTTAAGGTTTATTATTAATTATTCCCTCCACCCTGATTAAAGCCCCAGTTCTAGCTGAAGAAAAGCAGCCCCAAAGCATGACGCTGCCACTACCATGCTTCATCCTGGGGATGGTGTTCTTTTGGGGTGAGGTGTGTGTGTTGGGTTTTTTCTTCTTCTTGTGCCAAGCATACCTTTTTGGTATTATGGCCAAAAGGTTCAACTGTAGGCCTGTACAATGTTCTGCTGAGAAGCTGTAGGCCTCTTGGTGGCCTCCCTGACCAGTTTTCTCCTTTTCTTCTCATCAGTTTTTTTTTATTTATTTATTTTTATTGGGATGTCCTGTTCTTAGTAATGTCACTGTTGTGCTATATTTTCTCCACTTGTGGATTAGTGTTTACAGTGTTCCACGGTATATATCAATATCCACCGTCTTGGAATTTTTTGTAAGCCTTTCCTGATATTTTTCAGCAGTGAAGTTCCAGTTGGATATTACCAAGACAAGGTCAGGAAAATCCTATAGGAAAAGTTGTCCCTTATTTTGGGTTAATCAGTCACTAATTGATTATATATTAATTAGCATTCAACAGGAGTTTGCATGTGACTGGTCGATTCTGTACACTGCCACATCCCTAATTATAAAAAGGTGTGCAACCTGGGTATTGCAGTTTTTATTTTTGTTCCCCTCCCCCAAAACATTTGTTTGTTACTTTTTTTAATATGTTGCAATTTCACAATAAAGCTGAAAAAGGTTCTAATATGGTCTTTTTATATCAACTACAGAATACTCTGTTGCATAGTTTTATTTAAAAAAAAAAGGACTCTGATGCGAGACACAAGCAGCAGAGCTTCACGTGTGGTTGAAAATGTGTCCATTTAAAAAAAAAAAAACTTCTCTGAAAAACCACAAGGATTATCACCACTTCAGTTATTAGTCACCACCATGTGCAAACGTTGCTGCACAGTCCTTGAAAATTTGTACTTAATCGCATTTCAACAGATTTTCACTTTGTATACATTACTTTTGCGGGCAGTAAAAAAAAAAAAAAAAAGGATCAATTTTAGAAATACACTATACGCTCAATAGAAATGCACTATCTTCTTGCCACAAGTAACATGCCCAGTGTATGATCTGTTGCTCTGAAATTCTGCGCAGTTAATTTCCATCTCAAAAGGTCATTTTTGGCAGCAGGGAAACACAAACATCTGAGGTTTGATTTTTGGACTATTGTGGACCCGAAAAGTATACCCTGATTGTGAAATGGTACATATATACTATAAGTGTAGCCAACAGTGATTACAGGCAAAATAAGCTATTATTTATTGGTGGCTATGTTATAAGTGTTTAGTTGAACTATGGTATTAAGTTACCGGAGTTCCAAGTAAGTAAGGCCATCCTTAAAAAAAAAAAATCCGTTTCCTGTCCACCGGGTGAGCAAAAAAATTTTCAGTCGGGAGGGAGGGATTTTTTTTTTTTTATGGATGGATAAGAAATCGCAATGCTGTGTTTGCTTTTTCTTTCAGTACTTTATTACAAAAGCAGACACATTTAATAAAATGACAGTTTAATCAACTGAAACTTGTACAAAAACTTTAAATTAGCATTTTAAATGCTGACTGCAACATTTGCAAAACTTTTACAAAGGTACTTAAAATTTCCGGCACACGGACTTTTTTTTGTAGTTCTAAATCGACCGTTAGGCCTAGTTCGGATGAAATTACACTATTAAAATGATCACTGAATGATTTTGTTTTTCTGAATCTTTACTATTTTGTTGTTCGCTAGAATACCATTTTGCGATTTCACACTTAAGCAAATGTTTGAAAACTCCGGATCTCCTTCCTTCATGGTGGCTGCCGTTTTTTTGTGCCGCACAGCGCGTGCACAGAGCTGATTCAATTCTATATTCTGCGCGGAATGCAGGGCTTTCCACAAGCGCCGGCTGCCGGCCATACAGCCGACTACACAATTAAGTTCAGCCGGCTACTTTAATGACTATTATTTTTGTAGCCCACAGGCTCTAAATATTAATTTTCAATTCTAATAAAATTAAATGTTTATCTAACGGACTGACAATAATGTCAAACTGAACTGCACTCATTTAAGTTGTGATTCGCGCTGTTTGTACCGATAATAACCACAAATTCCCCGCCGACTTCGTTGATCAAGGGAGAGTAACTCATCCGCGGCCCCTACATGCGGTGTGTGTGTGCGTGCACACTCGGCGGAGGCAGTAGTGTGTCGGGGCCGTCGGAGGGAACAGAAGCAGAGATGACGCTTATTTTGTCTCTGGTAAACCAGTCTTCTCTCGTTCAATTACATGCTGGCATCAAAAGACACCGTTGGTTGTAAATGAAACCAAACTGAGTCGTTGGAGTGTATTTTCATACACAAATAGAGAAATGTTCGCCGAGTGTTTTAATTGTGTAGCCACCACTGCAGACCGTTGTCGTTGTTAATTCATAGCATGCTCAGTTGCGTGAATGTGTCATGCACCGAAAATAAGAGATTTACAAGCCAGGAACGCCTCATGATGCAATATGCAAGAAAAGAAAGATTTACTGCCATTTTACTTTGTATTTGAGTAAAGTGAATAAATAAATGGTCTGTGGAAAATACATTTAATCCTGGGAACTGCGTGCACAGGAGTTTATTTTGTGTTTACTCCCCCCCCCCCCCCCCCCCCCCCGGCTGGCTACTTATTTGTCATGGCTGGCTAGTATGAGCCTTAGTGGAAAGCCCTGGGAATGCGTAAATGTCAAGTTCCATTTTAGATTTACGAACCCGAAAAAAATGTCGAAAAACCGGCGTTTAAAAAAAAATTCCAACCGCACAAACGGCACTCACCCGGCCAGTGGACCGGAAACAGAACATTTTTTAATAATGGCCTAACCACTGTCCCAAGTATGAAAGGGGTGTGTGTGTGTATTTATTTTATTTATTTATTTATTTTGAGAACACTAATTATAAGAAACAGCTTGGTCTTTCACTCATCAAAGAACTGAGTGTGATGAGCAGTGATGGAGAGAACCCAAACCACCTGAACCACTTATTAGGGTTGCACTTCAAAGAGAAATTCATTTACTTTGGCCTAAATTCAATAGTACTGTCTTTTTGTAGCCAACAACTTTGGTTTCTTGTGGGTGTTAACCTTTTTCATTTTTTCGTTTTAGACTTTAAACCAAAATAGATACTGATACTTACTCAGGTCTCAGTAATGGAACAGTATTTAAAGGGATGGTGCTTGAATGACAAAAGCATACAACAGAAATTAATTGGTGTCAAACAAATTCACATGAACCTGTACTTACAAACATTTTGTTATTGCACTTTAAGTAGTTTCAATCCAGGTTTAAGTGTCAGGGTAAATAGCAACTTAATCTGGAACCTTTTTTTTCGCATTATGTTCTCAGCACTTTATTCCTCATTTTCTCATTTATAATCGGAGTACCTGGCCCTGTACTGGATTCTTCTGATGGCCTTAATAGTCAGTCTGCTTTAGGCCACTTAGTAGCTTCTTTACTTCCATAGTCAAGGAAATCTGAAACCTTTCTCAGTTTCCAGTAAACACTCAAATGCATCATTGGCCTGGAAGTTGTACTAGATGCATGACATAATTGAGTGTAATGACCAACTACACATAGCGTGGGCCTCAGTTTGTCCTGAATGTTGGGACACATGAAAGGGAAGTTACCCTGAACCTATATGAAACTTTGTAAAAATAATAATTTTAACACTTTTTCTTTCGATTACGTTCATTATGTCTTATATAGTTAGTTTTTTTTTTTTCTTTTTTATCAGACATCTAATTTTTGGGTTTGTTTACCTGACATGTTTCGACGTACAACTTCCGTCTTCCTCAGAGTGTCACCGGATGTTAATTGGTGACGCATCTTTTATCAGCTGATGTTTCCGAAGGTGTGGCCTTCCTGTCTGGTTTGACAGGTCGGTCACGCCTTATACTGTCTGTTCATCCCCTGCAAGATGTCACTCCAGGTATGGGAGAGCATGTATGCTCCCTCATCCCGGTTGATGGTCCTCGGGCTTCGCTTACGGATCTCTATGGCCTCCCTGATCCAGCGCTGATGTTTGTTATCTTCTGATTTAAAAATACAACACACAGAAGATGGGGACATCAAAATAAAAGTACACAGAAAACCCACACACACCGACCAATATTTAAACTGGACTTCCGAACACCCCATAATGCACAAAATATCCGTAGTTAGAACATTACATGAACGCACAGCAATAATTACAGATCCACAGGACAAAGAACAGGAGGAACAACATATACAACACGCACTGAAGGCATGTCAATATCCACAATGGGCAATATCCAAAGGGGCGGAACAGGTTAAGAACAACAAAACACAGAAGAAAGAGAAAAAACAAACTAACAAACAAGAACACAGGGGAGTAGTTACATTACCATACATCAGGGGAATAACTGAACGCATTCAAGTTCAGTTATTTACCCTTCAGGTAAACAAACCCAAAAATTAGATGTCTGATAAAAAAGAAAAAAAAAACTAACTAAATAATTTTAACAGTCCGTCAATGCATAAACATTTAAACACGTGCATTAAACAGGTAAAGTGATTTAATTGTATGTCATTTTACATCTAGCTAAAGTTGCAGCTACCCAGTCAGTCAGTTTGTAACCAAGTAAACTAGCTTCTTGGATCTTTTTCTTGATTGGGTAAAAACAGGGTTCAAACCACTTTCTAATCTACAAGAGGCTTGTGTTGACTCTGACTGAAACACGTGACCACACCTAAAGGATGGTTGCGGAATGCAGAAAAGAGCACTGTGTGATGATAATGTCACATGTCCGCACAATTATATTAAGTACAATGCATTTGTGGGTGAAAATCAGGCAGTAGTAGGAGGGGTTTATGTATGTGTTCTGGCAGGTCCTTCCTTATAGCTCCTTTTCCATGACATGTCTCTTGACTGTTGCACAGGGACCACCATTCTTTACTCTGTCCAGCATTCCTGTTCAGGGTCTTCCAGGAGGCCTCCTCCCTTCTATTCTCCCCTCTATTACTAGCGGGAGATCATCACCGTGCCGTAGAGAATGACCAAGCCATTTACTGTCTTCTATTGATTAATAGATATAATGGCTCTTTTCTCACCAGCACGTCGCGGTACTTCTTTGTTTACTTTGTCCAACCAAGAGGTGTTCAAGACTTTTCTCCAAAGCCACATCTTGCAGCTCTCCAGCTTCTGCACATCCTCTTTCTTCAAAGACCATGATTCGGCCCCATACATACCCCTTTTCCACCAAATCAGTTCCAGGGCTGGTTCGGGGCCGGTGCTGGTTCACAACTCGTTCAACTTGCGTACCAGCTGAGAACCAGTTTGCTTTTCCATAGCTCGCAGTGCTAAGCGGAGCCACATCATTATGTCGCTGTATACGTCATTGCGTCGCTGTATACGTCAGTTACGGCGCTACGTTTACATAAACCTTGGCGCGAATATCAAAGCAAAAACAACACGGAAGAAGCAGCAACAACAACAATAATAATAATAATAATAATAATAATGGATGACTTCGTTTGTACAGCTGCTGCTTCTCGTCGCTTAAAAATGGTGATCTTTCGCGGTCTTATTGTTGTTGGTCTTAGCAACTCCACCCCCCCACCCCCACCCCCCCGCTGACGTAAGCGGTTCTTTCCTCTGGCCCAGCAGAGAGTTGGTGCTAGCCTGGAACTGGTTTTTCTGGCCCCAGAGCCAGTTCTTTGTCAGTGGAAACAGAAAACCCGGTTCCAAACTAAGCACTGGCCCCGAACCAGCCCTGGAACTGCTTTGGTGGAAAAGGAAGAACAGTAGAGTCCTCCAGATGACAGTCTTAATTCTCTTCTTCAGACCAAGGCTGAAGGCTTTTGTGAGCAACTCTTTTCATTTAGAGAAAACGTCCTTCGCACGGGCTATTCTTGATCTGATGTCTTTCTCACAATATTCATCCTGGGTAATCAGACTCCCAAGATAGTTGAAGTAGCAGGGGTAAGGGGACCAATTTTTTTTTATTTAATCATGTAAGGCATGAGATGGACAGATGGATAATACACTGATCAGCCATAACGTTTAAATCTGCTGATGGGTCAACTGAATAACATTTGATCATCTCATTATAGTGGTACCCATCAAGGGATGGGATATATTAGGCAGCAAGTGACCAGTCAGTTCTCGAAGTTGAGGTGTTAGATGACTGGGTCTGAGTATCTCCAATTCATTCTGCTGCTACCATCATGAATTCCATCATCAATAAAGATTACTGAGATTCCAGAACTAGCCATACAAGCCCAAGCCATGATACTACGTCCACTGTGCTTGACTGATGAGCTCGTTTGTTTTGCATCATAATCAGATCCTTTCTCCACACTTTGCCCTTTCCATCACTTTGGTAGAGATTAATGTTGGTTCTAGAACTTTTGTAGCTCATCTCTGTATTTCTTTGTGAATTCCAATCTAGTCTTCTGATTCTTACTGCTGATGAGTGGTTTGCGTCTTGTGGTATGGCCTCTATACATTTCTGCTCTCAAAGTCTTCTTTGACTGTATAATTGCACTCTCCGGTGTCGCCCAAATGAGGAAGGGTTCCCTTTTGTGTTTGGTTTCTTCTTTGTCATCTTGGGGAGATTTTCTTTGCCCCCATTGACTCTGGCTTGCTCATTACGGATGCATTTTATAAATTCATAGGTGTAAAAATTTATATTCTGATTTATTGAAAGTGGGTCCTGAAAGTGCCACACTAGCTTTAACGCATTGCTTAGCTGTCAAGCCAACTCGTGTTAATTTTGTATTTTGTCGTTAAAGGTGCTTGTGATAAAATTGGTGTCCCTTCTTCATTTTCATATTCAGTCAAGTTATATTCCTGAAAAGTATCATTTGCCATGCCCACTGATGTTGCTAACTCTACCATAGTAATTGTTTCAAGGTAGGAAGTGGAATTTTATGTGCAGGACATGGACAAGCACAGTGATGCAAACTAGAGCCCTGCATTCCCGCGGGACCCGCCGCAAAGCAGTGCGGCGCGGGACAAATTTTGAAAGCTCATTGCGGGCGGGACCGGAAGTGCACATATGCGCGGACGGGCGGGAGCGGGAGTGCACATATGCGGCGCGGGCGGGAGCGGTGATGAGCTGCAGTCCCGCTAACTAAAAACGTGTTTGAAATAAAATTTATAAATTATTAATTTATGTCTATCATATATAATTTGTGCTGGATATTTTACTTGGCATTAATAAAAACATTTTAAGATGCCTAAATTTGCAGAGAGAGTCAGATTGCCAGATTGAGTGAGGAATAGCATCTTAAATTTGCCATTGATCACCCTAACGGGAAATCCTTTGATCACTCTAATGACTCGCAGTTCACACCCAGCTAGCAAGAGAACCATGAGTGAAGTGATTTACTGCTTGCGTTAGTCTACAACTCTAATGAGAGAGACAGGTTACACAGTGACTGTAGGCTTGACTCAATGCTATCCCAGAAATCCTTCCTGTAATATGCAAATTTGGCTGTCCAATCAGAGGCGGCCAAATTTGCATATTACAGGAAGGATTTCTGGGATAGCATTGAGTCAAGCCTACCGTCACTGTGTAACCTGTCTCTCTGATTAGAGTTGTAGACTAACTCAAGCAGTAAATCAATTTACTTCTCTTACTAGCTCTGCTTTGCAATAAAAAAAAAAAAAACACCATTGGTACAAAGCAAGCCCATTCACTTTTTTATGCTGATCAGAGAATTACAATGGTTTCTCATGTGATAAAAATGTGCGATTCGCGATTAAATATTTTAATCGCTTGACAGCACATTATTATTATTATTGTTATTATTAGAGACACTACATGCTGAATTCAGAAACAAGGTAAATAATAACAAACATGAACGTGAGCTGTAGATATTTATGCTCAAATCCACTCAAAGTAGGGGGCGGGGCACCATCACGCTGTGTCAAGACAAGAACTTTCCTGAGAAATAACGCGAACGTCTGCATCATGCGGGATTTGCAGGCGGGAGTGGGACTGAAAATCATAATTCTTTGCGGGCGGGAGCGGGACTGCACAATGCGAGCGGGAGCGGGACTGAAAAATCCGACCCGCGCAGACCTCTAACGCAAACTGTGAAACATCCCAGTGCAAAAAATATCAGCACTCTTGGAACGCTGCTCGACCAGTTGGGATTGGTGGACTAATTTTTGCATAATAGTACTTAATCATGGAAGCTTCAGTGGATTAAAGATATGGAACATGAGCATGGTGTACTTTTGCACCTTTTTCCGCCACCTCCCCTGAAATTTTGTTTGCAAGTGTTGATGCAACTATAGCATCAACAACTAGCAAAGCCCTGCTAGTTGTTGATGCTATAGTTTTGATCTGGCTTTTGGTGATATTAAAAAAAATTATAAAATAAAAACAATGTTATAAAATTTTAAATTGTGCATGAAATGTTTCACTGCATATAGAAATTGCATTGTTTCAGATCTACTTATAAAAATTAGAATTTTTGCTAGAGTTTGTAAGTGCAACTACTCATAACAGTAATTAAAATTATATATGTCTAATATCAGTAAAAATGTTGTAAAGACACCCCCCCCCCCCCCCCCCCAAAAAAAAAAAAAAATTCTGTGAAAAATGCATTCTGTGGAAGAATGATTGCACAACATGCATCTTTAATTGGGGGTAAAAAGAATTTGGTGCACAGGTTTTAATTTATTGTAGGTTTTCTGAAATCAACACGGGGTCAAAATTATACATGGAGCACACCTAATATTTGGTTAAATGCCCCTTAGCAAGTTTCACTTTGACCAGACACACTTGGTAGCCCCAACAAGCTTCTGATATTTGACTGCTCTTTTTGACAGACTTGGTAGACTTCAAGTGTGTGTGTATGTGTGTGTGTGTTTCCTGGCATGGACCTGACTTTGAAGCACAGTCCTTATGTTTCTGATAGGGTTGAAGTCAAGACTGTGTGGTATTTATCTATTTATTTATTTATTAAGCTTAATGTTAGCCTGCTTTATTCTCCACAGTCAGCTTTGTGTGTTTAGGGTCATTTGTTCTGTTGGAACACCCAATGTGTCCAAGTTTCTGATGGTTTGAGGTTATGCTGGAGAATTCTGATGTTCGTTATTCCATCTATTTTGTGCAGTGCATCAGTTTCACTGGCAGCAAAATGGCCCCGGAGCATTACGCTACCACCACCACCATGCTTAACAGTTGGTATAGTGTTCCTCTGTACCACTGATTATTGTGGTCAAACAATTCAATTTGTCTCCTCTGACCATAAAACTCTTTCAGAAGGCTTTTCTCTGTTCATGTAGTCAGCTGCAAACTTTAGTCAAGCTTGAAGGTGTTTGATTTTGGAGCAGGGGCTTCTTTCTTGGACAGTAGCCTCTCAGTCCATGGTGATATAAAACTCACTTGACTGTAGACAGTAACACTGGTGTTCCAGCAGCTGCCGGTTCATGGCAGGCCTGTGCCTTGGTTCCTGGGTTGTTCCAGACCATTCAAACCAATCTCCTCTCAGCTGAGGGTGACTGTCTGGTCTTCTTTCAGAGTTTGGCAAAGTGGCTTCACCTCCCAAAAACTTGTACTTGCGTACAATTGTTTTCACTTGGAATCTGCAGTTGTTTAGAAATGGTTCCAAGACACATTCTTGAGTTGTCAATCTTTGATCCCTTTTTATCCTCAGATCTGCACTGAGCTCCTTGGACTTTCTCATTGTAGTGTGTGTTGGTCAATCTGAGTGCTGTCAAACAAACCCTTCTGATGTTTGCACAGAGAAGCTGCCAGCTGTAGTCCGTTATCACTAACAGGAAGTTAAGAGGACTTGGCATTAAGACACTGGAATTTTCATCACCACTGAATTAATAATCTCAGTGGGTGTATGTATCTTTTAGACCTTGTGTTGATTTCAGAAAAAGCTAAATAAAAATCTGTACACCAAATTCTTTTTTTTCTATTAAAGGTGTATATTGTGCAATCATTCTGCCATAGAAAAGGAGCAATTCAAAGAAATCAATGAAAGCCCAATATTGCCATGACATTCATGTCCCTGTATTTTAGCCCTCTCACCACAACTGTGTCCCCCTTTATGTATTCCCTAATGCCTAAGTTATAGGTGGGGTTTACATTAGACCGTATCAGCGGATCATCAGATTAACGTTTTTAAAACGATTAGTGTGCACACAGCAACGCCAATACACGGATACGCTCGGCTCCGCAGGCATCCTGCGCTCCAAATCACTCCGCCCTGAACAGCGAGTGCCCTCTGGAGGGTGCGCACTCCGGCCCTGCGCAGCTCACAGAGCGCGCGAGTGAAGCGCACGAGCAGTAATTCGGGACTGAGCCGCTGTGTGTGTGCTCTCAGTGCATATCGGGCATGTGCGTCACTTACCACTTGCAAGTGGAAGGATGGCAAGCCTAAAGATAATCATAACTACACAATGGGCAGTATTTGCATCAGTATTTGCAGTATTTTCATACTTTTATACTCTTTAATGAAAGGTGATACAAGGCGGAAGTCCGCGCCGTTTTTCAGCAGTCGCGTCACATGACCAACGCCAGCGAATCAGGAAGGTGGATGTCACAGTGACGTTGTCCAATGATGACGCTCAGCACAGCGTATCCGCGTATTCTCAATGTTTACACGGCACCGGACCACACACGATCTGGATTGAATACGTGGACCCTGGCGGATTCCCGTTTCCCGGCGTTTCCAGGTGTTTTAATGTAAACGTACGGTGCATCCGCGATAGAAAACGAGACAGATACGGTCTAATGTAAACTTGGCCATAGTCCCTACATTTGTGAGCAACTGATTCAGCTCAGTGAGTCATTACTGTAAATACTTATCAGATTCCATACTTGCATTTGGAATAACAGGTTATGAATAGCTGATTTCAGGGAGAGTTTCTGATTGTGTTGACGTGCAAAATGCTTCTCTTGTTGAGCAGGTTCTTAACTAGAAAGTTTAAGTAAACCATTGTTGCCCCCTTACTTTCAGTCCTATAATTAGCTACCCTACTGCTGATAAACTGTAGTATAAAGGAGTTGGAAAGGCAGCAGTTCATTGGAGACGCATGCAGTTTTTCCATCAACATCTAAGAATTATACACAAACACCTAGAAAATAAAGTGAAACACCTTTTAATATTTACTTTTGAGCACTGGTGTTTTCATCCTTTTATGTTTTTATGTCTTAAACACTCATCAGTGCATCATTCCATGTCATACCTAGATGATGCTTATTGAGCATTATTTTCCCCTAAATTACTGTATAATCATTAATATTTGATCATGCAGGAAGTAAGAGTTCTGTATTATGGAAGCAAAAAAAGTCCTCTGCACACCCCAGTAACAGCTTGCGCTCATCAGCTTTGTGGGATTCTGTTGTGTAAATCTCTTAAAGAATCTCTTAAAGTGTCAGGCTCACATTCTCTGAAGGAATGTCTTTGAGTGTGTGTAATGGAGCCTCCTGCTCAGCCATACTCCCAGCCCACTGCCATATTTAGTTATTGCGGTCAATGGAACTGGTTAAATGCTTTGAGCCTGATGTCATTCCGTGATGCAAACCCTATACAATGCTGGCCACTGGAGACGGCTGCAAAAGAATGCAAAGCAGGTTGCTCGCACATGTTTATAAATGGCTGTCAGTGGCCCCACTTACCCTCGGAGCCCGGCTGAGTCGGGCTGCCAGCTTGAGCACTCAGCACTAACGACTTGTCAGAGTACCATAATTAGATGATAGCTTGTCATGGAATGTCAGTTCCATTTCTAGAGCTGTGAATAAAATGTTTTTGAAGGTCGTTGTATTTGGGGATATAATAATATAGATTTACCTTTTCAGATTTCTCCTGCTAGATTAGTATTCATCAGGAGTAGGACATTATAATGTGAATAGTGAATCTGACCATTTTGTTCTCAAATGGGCACCATGTTGAGATTTTTAATTTTGGGGCAATTGTATAAATTTATTTCAAAAATACATTGTTAGAGCACTAACGTGTCGCACTATCACCCTTGCACACTGAGCAGAGACTGAACCAAGCAAAACTTCCATAATGCACTTTCTTTACCTAGTCCTTCCTGTGCCAGGACCTAGTCTTCCCAAGCAGTCTTCCATCCAAATACTAACCAGGCCCTTAAGGCGCGTTGGGCAGCGCCAATCAGTGGGTTCTTGACCTGGTACCCACAGATTAATCTGAGTGTTTTTGTCATGCCTTGATTTAGATCTCAATGTATTTGTTACGTTATTCCAAACTGTCTTCACAGTTCCTCTACACCCAGTCATCATGGCGGAACAGCATTGCTTTGCAGCAACGAAGAATAAAAAATGTTTATAGCCTGGTCATTCATGTTGTACTATTAGAACCTGTGTCTCAATGCTACAGAATGATTTTGGAATTTCGCCGTCTCATAGTAATGACGTGAACAGTGTCATGACCTAGTATTCACTATGGTATTTTTGCAATTTGGGACGTAGCCCAAATATTCAAGACTTGCCGTTGCTCAGTATTACCCGGAGTGTTATGAGAACAAAATAACTAATGTGCACATCAGTTACTGAGTACTAGAGAAGCACACATACACTGAACACCCAAAGTTCAAATTGTTAGTAATAAAATAGGTGTTGGATATAGCCCATCATTGACCACTGGGGGGGACTGCAAAAGGATAGCACCCCTTAAACGGTGAGTAGAAGGTCAAATTCACTCTACATGCATCTCACGAGTTCGTAAGAGTGGAGTGTTTTGTGCTTGTTCAAATTTGTCAAAGTTAGACATCAATTTGTGATAAGCTGTGAATACAGTGTCTAGAGCTTCATGCGTTACTGCACAGTAGAAGAGGCTAATCATATGCCTGAAATTAAACTCTCAATAAAACCTTCAGCTTTCTGACCTGCACCATCCAAGACATGGTTATGATGCTTGTCAGCCAGGTTTCTTGCAATAGTTGCTTGTGTTGGCTATTTTATACTGGATGTATTTAGACATTTGCTTATTTGTTTTGATGGGTGTTTGTTTCCCATCTTTATCAGCAAGGTAAGAAAAAAATGCCCAAATCCGACTCATTGAGCTTGTCTTTTCCACAGGTTAAGGATGTGAAACTTTTCTTCACTGCTTTATTTGAGTCACCACTGTAGCATATGTTTCTCTATGTAAATATTGAAAAGACTTTGCCTTTTCCTGTAAAATATTACACTTCCCAGTCATCGAAGTATAAACTGCTGCGGTTATTTAAACATGTCGTGATTTACCTTAAAATCTCAGTTGTGGAGCTAAAACTTCATTACTTGATTCCTTTGTCCCCCTTATATACGGTAGTATAGTATCGGGCTCTTTCACTCTCATTCCCACTTGTTTACACTCATATAATTGAACAAATGCTATCTTTGTCTCTCGTGGCTGGTTGCTGGCTGCGACAGCAAAACCAGACCTCTTGTGTTCCTGAAGGACATTTGGTGCATCAGAGTCATCTGTCCTGGTGAAATTACTATCAAATGATCATCAGGGTGACCCACATCAGCACCTGAACAGTCATATTATGAAGTATTTTTTTTTTCAATCATGCATGCCACAAAAAAAAAAGTTTACCTTGCAAAAGTGTTCATCCCCCTTGGTGTTTGTCCTGTTTTGTTGTATTACAAGATGGAATTAAAATGGATTTTGGGGGGTTAGCACCATTTTGATTTACACAACATGCCTACCACTTTAAAGGTGCACATTGTGTTTTTTTTTTTTTTTTTAATTGTGACACAACAATTAAGATGAAAAAACAGAAATCTGGAGTGTGTATAAGTATTCACCCCCTTTCGTATGAAACACCTAAATAAGAGCTGGTCCAACCAATTCACGTCATAAGTCACATAATTAGTTGATTAAGAGCCACCTGTGTGCAATCAGTGTCACATGATCTGTCACATGATGTCTATCAACCAACCTGTTCTGGAAGGATCCTGACTCTGCAACACCACGAAGCAAGCAACATGAAAACCAAGGAGCCTCCAAACAAGTCAGAGAGGTATAGCTCAGAGTTGGGTCATTTTAAAAAAAGAAAAAAAAATTCCCAAACTTTGAATATCCCATAGAGCACCATTAAATCCATTATAGCAAAATGGAAAGAATATGGCACCACTACAAACCTGACAAGAGAAGGCCGCCCACCAAAACTCACAGACCGGGCAAGGAGGGCATTAATCAGAGATGCAACAGAGACGCCAACGATAACGCTGAGGGAGCTGCAAAGATCCACAGCAGAGATGGGAGTATCTGTCCATAGGACCACTTTAAGCCATACACTCCACAGAGTGGAGCTTTATGGAAGAGTGGCCAGAAAAAGTCATTGCTTAAAAAAAAAAAAAATCATGTTTGGAGTTTGCCCAACAGCATGTGGCAGACTCCCCAAACACATGGAAGAAGATCTCATCTCATCTCATTATCTCTAGCCGCTTTATCCTGTTCTACAGGGTCGCAGGCAAGCTGGAGCCTATACCAGCTGACTACGGGCGAAAGGCGGGGTACACCCTGGACAAGTCGCCAGGTCATCACAGGGCTGACACATAAACACAGACAACCATTCACACTCACATTCACACCTACGGTCAATTTAGAGTCACCAGTTAACCTAACCTGCATGTCTTTGGACTGTGGGGGAAACCGGAGCACCCGGAGGAAACCCACGCGGACACGGGGAGAACATGCAAACTCCACACAGAGGGGCCCTCGCCGGCCCCGGGGCTCGAACCCAGGACCTTCTTGCTGTGAGGCGACAGCGCTAACCACTACACCACCGTGCCGCCCCATGGAAGAAGATTCTCTGGTCAAATGAGACAAAAATTTTAAATTTTTGGCCATCATGGGAAATGCCATGTCTGGCGCAAACCCAACACCCTGAGAACACCATCCCTACAATGAAGCATGGTGGTGGCAGCATCATGCTTTGGGGATGTTTTTCATCTGTAGGGACAGGAAAGCTGCTCAGAACTGAAGGAAAGATAGATGGCACTAAATACAGGACAATTCTGGAGGAAAACCTGTTTGAGTCAGCCAGAGGTTTGAGACTGGGGCAAAGGTTCACATTCCAGCAGGACAATGACCATAAACATACTGCTAAAGCTACACTGGAGTGGTTTAAAGGGAAACATTTAAATGTCTTGGAATGGCCTAGTCACGGCCCAGACCTCAATCCAATTGAGAATCTGTGGCATAACTTGAAGATTGCTGTACACCAATACAACCCATCTAACTTGAAGGAGTTGGAGCAGTTTTGCCTTGAGGAATGGGCAAAAATCCCAGTGGCTAGATGTGTGCTAAGCTAATGGAGATGTACCCCAAGAGCTGTAATTGTAGCAAAAGTGGCTCTACAAAGTATTGACCTTGGGGGGGGATACTTGTGCATACTCCAGATGTTTGTGTCACAATTTAAAAAACGACTGACCGGTTATAAACCGATCTGGTCGTAAGTCGGCCTATGTTAAATGAACGTAAGTATATTGTGATGTGTAATGATATTGTAATCATCTTAGTCTTATTTTATCAACATTTTCTTATTTCATTACCTTGGCTCATTATTTGGTTTAAGTCAAACACTGCATACTAAACTGCGTACAGCACAATTCGTTTAATATGTGCAAAATAAAAAATACGAAATACAGGTGTGAAAAATAGAAAACATTTTAGTTTGAAACATGGCAAAATACAAAATTTAGTGACCGCTGGCAACACTGGTGCTTGGCTGTGGGTCGTCTACGTCATCATCAGCTGTTGCAGTGCTCGGGCTGGCGGGAGCATTTGCTCGTTTCATAAACCAGGAGCTGGGGCAGAAACTGTATGACGGAGTGCGCGAGAGAGACTGCGCATGTGCCTGGAGCGGAAACTGTTGTATGCGGCGAGAGGCGCTGCCGGGAGCTGGGGCAGAAACTGTCGTATGCTCAGCTGGGAAACACTTGCTAGTCATAACCAGACGGTCGTAAAGTCCATCGGTCGTAAGTCGCATAGGTCGTAAGTCGACGACTACCTGTGTGTTATGTATGTATGTATGTATGTATGTATGTATGTATACAGTGCTCAGTGTAAATGAGTACACCGCCTTTGAAAAGTAACATTTTAAACAATATTTCAACGAACACAAACAATTTCCAAAATGTTGACGAGACAAAGTTGAATATAACATTTTTCAGTTTTACTCAAATTAGGGTGGTGCAAAAATGAGTACACCCCACAACAAAAACTACTACATCTAGTACTTTGTACGGACTCCATGATTTTTAATGACAGCACCAAGTCTTCTAGGCATGGAATGAACAAGTTGGCGACATTTTGCAACATCAGTCTTTTTTCCATTCTTCAACAATGACCTCTTTTAGTGACTGGATGCTGGATGGAGAGTGATGCTCAACTTGTCTCTTCAGAATTCCCCATAGGTGTTCGACTGGGTTCAGATCAGGAGACATACTTGGCCACTGAATCACTTTCACCCTGTTCTTCTTCAGAAATCCAACAGTGGCTTTAGATGTGCGTTTAGGATCATTGTAATGTTGGAAAAGTGCACGACGACCAAGGGCACGGAGTGATGGTAGCATCTTCTCTTTCAGTATAGAGCAATACATCTGTGAATTCATGATGCCATCAATGAAATGCAGCTCCCTGACACCAGCAGCACTCATGCAGCCCCACATAAGGACACTGCCACCACCATGTTTCACTGTAGGCACCATGCGTTTTTCTTTGTATTCCTCACCTTTGCGACGCCATACAGTTTTGAAGCCATCAGTTCCAAAAACATTTATCTTGGTCTCATCACTCCAGAGTATAGAGTCCCAGTAGTCTTCATCTTTGTCAGCATGGGCCCTGGCAAACTCTAGGCGGGCTTTTTTGTGCCTGGGCTTTAGGAGAGGCTTCTTTCGTGGACGGCATCCATGCATGCCATTCCTCTGCAGCGTACGCCGTATTGTGTCACAGGAAATAGTCACCCCAGTTTGGCTTTCTACTTCTTTAGATAACTGCAGTGAACTTGCATGCCGATTTTCTTCAACCCTTCTCATCAGAAGACACTCCTGTCGAGGTGTTAACTTCCGTGGATGACCTGGACGTCTCTGTGAGATGGTTGCAGTTCCATCTTTCTTAAATTTTTGTACCACTTTTGCTACAGTATTCTGACTGATAAGTAAAGCTTTGCTGATCATCTTGTAGCCTTCACCTTTGTGGTGTAAAGAAATTATTTTCTTTGGGGAATTCTGAAGAGACAAGTTGAGCATCACTCTCCATCCAGCATCGAGTCACTAAAAGAGGTCATTGTTGAAGAATGGAAAAAGATTGATGTTGCAAAATGTCACCAACTTGTTCATTCCATGCCTAGAAGACTTGGTGCTGTCATTAAAAATCATGGAGGCCATACGAAGTGCGAGATGTAGTAGTTTTTGTTGTGGGGTGTACTCATTTTTGCACCACCCTAATTTGAGTAAAACTGAAAAATGTGTAATCCAAGTTTATATTATTAACCTTAATTTCACGGTATAAGTTAAACAGATGTTATATTAAACTTTGTCTTTTCAACGTTTTGGAAATTGTGTTCATTGAGAGATTGTTTAAAATGTTACTTTTCAAAGGGGGTGTACTCATTTACGCTGAGCCTCATTTACGCTGAGCAGTGTGTGTGTGTACGTACACCTTTTTAAAGTGGTAGACGTGTAAATCAAATGGTGCTAGTCCCCCAAAAATCCATTTTAATTCCAGCTTGTAATGCAACAAAAGAGGACAAACACCAAGGGGGATGAATACTTGTGTGTAATATAGATCTCCCTCACACACACACACACACACACACACACACACACACACACACACACACACCAGTCACCAGCATGCTACTAATGGTGAGTTACAGAGGATTGTGTGAACAAATGTAGGGATTTCAGGTTTTTGTTATTTGTTCTCTCTGGCTCAGCCTTTCCTGTTCTCTAAAATCCTACCCTCCCTCTCCCAACAGGATAGGACTAGCTGAGAGAGCACAAAGTCAATTTTTCACTGTGCCAAAAATACTGTAATAGTGTCTGTTTAAAAAGACATGAAGAGGCTTAATGGGAGGATAAAAATAGCTGGTTGGATGCTGATGTACAGGTTTCCTGTTCCATTTGCCTTCAGCACATCTGCCAGGTGGGTAGATTAAAGCTCATTTCCCCAGCATTTTCTTGAGCACAAAGAATATGCAGACACTGCTAATGTAACAGGCTAGAAAACTGATTGTTGCTGACTTTGGAAAGGTTTCTTGACACTTCACCTACTGTAGAACTACAAGACATTTTGTGGTGTGGATTTTTTGGAACACATCAGTTTTCTCCCTGGTTTGGTTTTGCCAGTTCCTGCCAACTTTCATCTATCGCAGGTCGTTTACCAAATGGGGAGGATGCAGAAAACACGTGCTTCCTCCGAGAAGCATGAAGCAAACTCTGCATGTTTTCAAACTGCCATTCATGCAGCATCACAGGGCAACATAAGCCCCATCGGAGGAAAGTGCTGATTGCCACAGTGGTCACTCTGATTGACGGGAGACACATTGGTGATATATAGGGGTTTTTTGCTTGTTTGTTTGTTTTTTATAGGCATTTTTGTTTTAAGGGGAGTCAGCTGGAAGTGAAATCTGCTGGACAGAAAAGTCAAGAAGGCTCCATATGGACCATTTTGGCAGGCATCCACAGAGACAGAAACCCTGGATCTTTAAAGCCAAGAGGAAAGCTGCACAGACCAAATGGGCCTTAAATCAGAACTCGGCATGTGTCCCCAGTGTTGCCTCATTTGTTTTGCTTCCGTACCAGAGTAGATTATTTGTTGATGGGGCCTGCAAAATAAAGTGCCCATATTGGATCGGACTTCAGAAAGAATGGCCTTTTATCATGGCTTTTCACTTTAAGAGGTGTTACATGACTTGTGCCATCGATCAGCTAATTATGACATTAAGTGAAGAGGAACATTCATGGAGCTGATGCATTTTGCATTTGTGGATACACTGATCACTGTCTGTGTAACCCTTTTCAAAATCAGTCTGTTGAAGTCGTGCATGCATGCTGCCTACACTTCCATAGCTGCTGTTTCTTTGACAATGGATGGCAGAAACTGCAGCAGTAAATAGATCTACTGCATGTTTCACGTTCTGCTGGTCCTACTGGTTGGACGGAGATCTATAGGAAGCACCTCTCTCTTGGACCTTGCGTTGATGCTGATTGTGGTAATACACGCTTCTTTTTTAAAAATCTAGTTTCAGCCACCTCATCCTGCCAAGGTTATCCATCCATTCTAGTTGTCTGAAATGCTAGTTGAAGCACTGGATAATGAGGACGCATGAATCATCAGGGGTTTGATTTTTCCTGTTTATGAATTCCAGCTGTTGGGTACAGCACGTCTCTCGTAAATATAACGCAGCCAGTACGCTATTCATCAGAAACGTATTACACTCACCAAGAAACCAGATTCTATGAATTGTACAGATTTGCAAATTTCCACTGTTTCACCAGTGTTGCAGAATGTTTTTAGAAACAAACTGCTAACTATTAATCACTTCTGTCACAATGTACAATACGTGACCTTATATTTGGTTCCTGTAAAGCTTCACTGATGTCCACAAGGCAAATATTCGCTGCTCTTTTAATAATAACTTGGAACAGACCTGGTATGGTGTTTTGTGCTGTGCAGGTATTAAGCTGCTTTCTCAGCACTGCTTGTGTTTTGCAGTCGAGTACAGAAAGCACAGTGAAGTCTTGGGGAAGCCTAGATACAGGGACAACCTAAAAAAAAAAAAAATGGTGTAAATGTGGAGAACTGGGACAGTTGACTAGGTCGATGGGAATCCTGCTTCAGAGAGGGAGGGGTAAAAGATTCTCTGTTCCCAAATACGGTTACTTGTACTGTCACTTCTGCACATCATAGCATTCATTAAGTGAGCCTTTGATTTAAGGGTTTAACTGAATGAAATAAAAAAAAACAAAATGGAGATAATGTTTTCATTTATGATGCAGGACCTCGTTCTGACGAGTTGTATTCTGACCTGGGGAATGTCTCTGATCAGACCATTAAAGCAGGCTTTATTTGAAGTGAGATGAGACAGAAAGAGGTAATGGTCTGCAGCAGGTGCACTGCTGACTGTTTCAGCCTGAGGCGCCATGAGCTCGCTCTCCTGCAGGAGACTCTGACAAAAGGGGGGTGTTCCTCCTGCACCTCATTTGTTCAGCTGTTCTGCATGTGGAGGCATGATGGTGAAGGAGTCCGTCACCTGGGAAAGTTGTTGGATTGGCATAGTGAATGTACCTGGTATAATTCCACGGATGTGTGATCATGGAATTTTTTTTTTTCTTATTTTTTTTTTAAATAGAGAGGTGTGTTTCAAGTGACAAGTCTCGTCATAAATAACAAAACCCTGGCAGTAAAATAGGCCTGTGTGTCGAAATGTGGACTGGACAGTGCGATATAAGCACATTGTTATTTCAAAGCAATGCCAAGAACTTTGTCTACTTTCAGTTGTATAGTTACAGAAATGCTTTATTTAGCAGAACATTCAACCTGGTTATATTTGAAGGCTTATGTCTGAAAAAGTATAGAAAAATAAAAGCACAAAACTGGCTTCAGTTGTGTCCTAGTTATGTAACGGAAAGACTGCTGTTGGCGCTGATGTAATGTAAGCAGATAGCTTTGATTGTGTTGTCTAATGTTAACTAGCTTTGTTTGTTTGACCTTGTCCTCTAATGCTAGCTTTTTGTTTGACCATGTCCTCTGTTAGCTAGCTTTAATCAGTTTGTTGAGTTTTTTTTTTTTTTTTTTTAATCTTTGGAGAAATGTACATTTAGCTGCTAAGGTAAAATTTTGTTGGGATGTCAGTCATGTAATTTAGGACCGTTTGGTGCTTCAAAATAAATCTGAGTTGCAATACCATGTTATTTGTGAAATCTACTGATTTCAGATGCACCTTGATTAAGATTATAGCCAGTGTTGCTATACGGCAGTGTCCTGTCACCACACTCTGTGCCATGTTATCAGTTTCCCACTCCAGAGCTGAGAACTGTGCTGATTTGTTACTTAGTCCTTGCTTATACTTCACAGATCTGGCCTAGGCAGTGCCATTTCTTAATAATCTTTCCCATAAGGATGCCCTTATGTGGCTTTGCCTTTTTTTTTTTTTTTTTTAAACCCCAGAGAATTGGCAGTCACATCTTTTATAGGCCTTTAGCAGGAGGCAGAGACAAAGCTGCCATTATCTACATAACTAAGCTGAAGTGGAATGTGTTCATCCTACATGATTTTATATAAGCATGCTGCTCTCTAGTGTATGTGCTGATCCACTGCTACCTTTTTTTTTTTTTTTAACCTCAGTGTATTAGTTCATTTCTTTCAGAAGTTGCCACATACTGGTTTGTTTATATATATATATATATATATATATATATATATATATATATATATATATATATATAATTTTATTTATTTTAGTGGTGCTTGAAAGTTTGTGAACCCTTTAGAATTTTCTATATTTCTGGTATAAATATGACCTAAAACATCAGATTTTCACACAAGTCCTAAAAGTAGATAAAGAGAACCCAGTTAAACAAATGAGACAAAAATATTATACTTGGTTATTTATTTATTTATTTATTGAGGAAAATGATCCAATATTACATATCTGTGAGTGGCAAAAGTATGCAAACCTCTCGGATTAGCAGTTAATTTGAAGGTGAAATTAGAGTCAGGTGTTTTCAATCAACGGGATGGCAATCAGGTGTGAGTGGGCACCCTGTTTTAGTTAAAGAACAGGGATCTATCAAAGTCTGATCTTCACAACACATGTTTGTGGAAGTGTATCATGGCACGAGCAAAGGAGATTTCTGAGGACCTCAGAAAAAGCGTTGTAATAGTCGGCGAGGTCACAAAGGACCCCAGGGTAACTTCTAAGCAACTGAAGGCCTCTCTCACATTGGCTAATGTTCATGAGTCCATCAACAGGAGAACACTGAACCACAATGGTGTGCATGGCAGGGTTGCAAGGAGAAAGCCACTGCTCTCCAAAAAAAAAAACATTGCTGCTTGTCTGCAGTTTGCTAAAGATCATGTGGACAAGCCGGAAAAATGTTTTGTGGACGAATGAGACCAAAATAGAACTTTTTGGTTTAAAAGAGGAGCGTTATTTTTGGAGAAAGGAAAACACTGCATTCCAGCATAAGCACCTTATCCTGTCTGTGAAACGTGGTGGTGGTACCATGGTTTGGGCCTGTTTTGCTGCATCTGGGCCAGGACGGCTTGCCATCATTGATGGAACAATGAATTCTGAATTATACCAGCGAATTCTAAAGGAAAATGTCAGGATATCTGTCCATGAACTGAATCTCAAGAGAAGGTGGGTCATGCAGCAAGACAACAACCCTAAGCACACAAGTCGTTCTGCCAAAGAATGGTTAAAGAAGAATGAAGTTAATGTTTTGGAATGGCCAAGTCAAAGTCCTGACCTTAATCCAATCGAAATGTCGTGGAAGGACCTGAAGCAAGCAGTTCATGTGAGGAAACCCACCAACATCCCAGAGTTGAAGCTGTTCTGTACGGAGGAATGGGCTAAAATTCCTCCAACCCGGTGTGCAGGACTGATCAACAGTTACCGGAAATGTTTAGTTGCAGTTATTGCTGCACAAGGGGGTCACACCAGATACTGAAAGCAAAGGTTCACATACTTTTTGCCACTCAGATATGTAATATTGGATCATTTTCCTCAATAAATAAATGACCAAGTATAATATTTTTGTTTCATTTGTTTAACTGGGTTCTCTTTATCTACTTGAGTGAAAATCATCTGATGTTGTTTTAGGTCATATTTATTTATGCATAAATATAGAAAATTCTAAAGGATTCACAAACTTTCAAGCACCACTCTGTGTGAGTGAATGAATGAAAGCTTAGAAGTTTATACACTACTCAAGGTTTTCAGTATTGTAAAAAGTGCTAAACCGATCAGCCATGACATTTAAAAACCACCTGCCTAATATTGTGTTGACCCTCCTTGTGTCACCAGAACAGCTCTGACCCATTGAGGCCTGGACTCCACACAACCTCTGAAGGTGTGCTATGGTATCAGGTACCAAGATGTTAGCAGCAGGTTTTGGGGTTGTGGGTTTTTTTTTGTGTGCATGTTTTGTTTTTCTTCTCTTGGGGTCCTGTAAGTTGTGATGTGGGGCCTCTATGGATCAGACTTGTCTGTCCAGCACATCCCTTAGATCCTTGATTGGATTGAGATATGAGGAATTTGGAGGCCAAGTAAACATCTTGAACCTCAAACTGTTCCTGAACAATTTTTGCAGTGTGTCTGGGAGCATGATCCTGCTGAAAGAGGTCACTGCCATGAACGGGTGAACTTGGTCTACAACAGTGTTTAAGTAGGTGGTATGTGTCAAAGTAACATCTGCATGAATGACAGGACCCAGGGTTTCTCAGCAGAACATTGTCCAGAACATCACACTGCCTCCATTAGCTTGCCTTTTTCCCATAGTGCATCCTGGTACCATTTTTTCCCCAGGTAAGTGAAGCACGTGCACACTGGGCTGTCCATGTGATGTAAAAGAAAATACGGTTCATCAGACCAGTCCACCTTCTTCCTTTGCTCCAAAGTCCAGGTCTGATGCTCATGTGCCCATTGTATGAGTTTTTTCAGCAGTGAACAGGAGGTCAGCATGAGCACTCAGAGTCTGCAGCTATGCATCTCCATACACAGCAAGCTGCAATGCATTGTGCTTTTTGACACGTTTCTGTCATAGCCAGTATTAACATTTTCAGCAGTTTCTGCTACAGTAGCTCTTCTGTGGGATTGTACCAGACAGGGCTAGCTTTTGCTCCCCATGCAAATCAATAAGACTTGGTTTGGCCATGACCCAGTCACTGGTTGTCCTTCTGTGGACCACTTTTGGTAGGTACTAACCACTGCGTACCAGGAACACCCCATAAGACCTATCATTTTGTTGATGCTCTGATCCAGTTGCCTAGCCATCACAATTTGGCCCTGGTCAAAGTCACCCAGATCCTTATGCTTGCCCATTTTTCCTGCTTCCAGCACATTAAATTCAAGAACTGACTGTTCTCTTGTTGCTTTATATCGTGCCCCTTGACTGGTGCCATTAATATGAGAATCAAATGTTATCCTCTTCACCTCTCAGTGGTTTTAATGTGATGACTGTTACAAAATATTTTGTACACTTTGAAGTGCAAATATGCCAAGCACAAAAGTGCATCCTCTGAAGCCCATTTTAAAAATAACCAAAGAATCCTTTCTTTTACCAAATAATGGAATAAATGTTTTGCTGCTGCAGTGATTTGTACCATTAGAGCTGCTTTTTTTGAAAAATGTAAAGCTGTAAGGATGTACATATCTGATGTTATTGTGAAAACTGAGTATTTTGAGAGTTTTGCTGTAAACTGGGTCTATTACAGCAGCAGTTCTCAAACTGGGGGCCACAGAAATCTCAAAAGTTGTATCTGTACTTGGTCATTTTTAATTTAGCCACTTTACCAAATCTGAGTTGGCTTAATATAAAATGGTCTGTGTTTATAGTTATTAAACATTGTTTAATTAAACATATTTCTAACCACATGCACAAGTGTTGTCTGTGTGTACCAGGCCAGTGCTAGGAAAGGCTGATGTGTGCTAACTCCAAGAACCAGTCTATAGGAGTTTGTCACTTATCACTCTTTAGTCATTATATCTAACACCATGATTCTTTGTCGGTGTGTGTGTGGAACAACTGATGTGCACCACGTTGTGTACAACCCGTATGCAACCTCAACAATGGTGGAATCTAAACATTTCCACTCTGTGTCTGGTCTTAATGGTCAGACTGTTGTTGCAAGTGATACTGGCTGCTTTCAAAACACACAGTAACATACTCTGTGCAGATAATGAATAGGTATGTTGATTATATCGTGGCAGTGCCTATTATATAATCAGCTTGTTATGTAATGAGTGGTCATGCATCCATTTGCTTCAAGTTTGATACTGCGTTTTTATTCAGATCCTCTCTGCTTCTGGTTTTCAGGCAGCTGCAGGAGTTGCAGCGTCAGAAGGAGCTAGAGCGTGAGCGGCTTGAACGAGAGCGTCAGGAGCGAGAATGTCTTGAGCGTGAACGTCAGGAACGTGAGCGGTTGGAACGGGAGTTGCTGGAGCGCGAGCATCAGGAGCATGAACGCCAAGAACGGGAGCGCATGGAGAGAGAGCGTGCAGAGCAGGAGCATCTGGAGAGGTTGGAGCAGGAGCGCCAGGAGCAGTTGGAGAGTGAGCGTGCTGAATGCGAGCGACTGGAGCGTGAGCGTGCCGACAGGGACCGGCAGGAGAGGGAGTACCGGGAGCAGGTTGACCGAGAGGACACGGACAGAGGACGACGCATCTCCAATGCTGGTGAGCATCTCTATGCTTTCCTTACACAATCTAATGCAGGGCAGTCTGCTCAGTCCCCAACTAATACATCCTGGGGATGTGATGCTGATTGATATTCATGTCAGAAGTACTTCATTTGTAGGCTTGGGCAAAATGACTCCAATTTTGATGATTTGTTTGGTATTTTCACTAAAATGAATAAACTGCCCGGTCAAGGAACTTGGAAGATGGTTTCACTATTAGCCAGAAACCTTTCTTCCTAAGACAGGTGCAGGAGAAGAACTAAAAAAATAAATAAGGCCTGGAGTGAGGAAATTGCCTCAGGACAAGAAGAAATTGTGATTAAAAAGGCCAAATGTCCTCAATATTGTGGAAATTATTCAGGTTTCCTAAAATCAGAAGTCACACAGAGCAACATTTACAAAGACCTAGCCTGGTGTTTCTAGCTAAAAGCGTGTACCAGCAAACGGCAAGGTCAATCTTTTTTTCCCAGCTCAAATGATCTCATCTCATTATCTCTAGCCGCTTCATCCTGTTCTACAGGGTCACAGGCAAGCTGGAGCCTATCCCAGCTGACTACGGGCGAAAGGCGGGGTACACCCTGGACAAGTCGCCAGGTCATCACAGGGCTGACACATAGACACAGACAACCATTCACACTCACATTCACACCTACGCTCAATTTAGAGTCACCAGTTAACCTAACCTGCACGTCTTTGGACTGTGGGGGAAACCGGAGCACCCGGAGGAAACCCACGCGGACACGGGGAGAACATGCAAACTCCGCACAGAAAGGCCCTCGCTGGCCACGGGGCTCGAACCCGGACCTTCTTGCTGTGAGGCGACAGCGCTAACCACTACACCACGGTGCTGCCAGCTCAAATTATATTACAATTAAATTAAGATACATAAGTAAATACTGTTCTGCTTCATGTGTTCCAAGCACCTTTCTGCTAATGTAGACCGTTAATGGAATTCCATGATGAATGGGGGTTTTTTTTAATTGTTTTTATAATATTTCTGGATTGTTTTCTTAATCATTTAGTCAGAATAGGCTATTTTATTTAGTTTTTATTAAGCCTGAGGAAGTACATGCCTTTATTAATATAAATGTCAATTTATATGGTAAAGGTAGTACACTGCAACCCTGCTATAATAAACACTCTTACTACGAACTTTCGCATATAACGGACTAAGTTCACCTTTAGTGGCAATGAATCGGAATCTTCAAAAAAAAAAAAATCTGTCATGTCCATGTGCGTTGGTGCTCAGAGCACACAACAGATTACAAGGTGCGCAGCACCATTAGTCCTAATTACTATGCACATGTTCTGTATTATAAGTGCGCGCTGTGATTGCCCTCTAAGGACACTCATGAAACACAGACTTGGCGAAGTGTACGCACTGTACCTAGTGTCTCACATTACCAAGCCTTGAATCTGTGTGTTGCCTTTCCAGTTTTGATTTTTTTTCCCCTGTATTTGGACTCTGCCTTACATCTTTGCCTCCACCGTTGTGCTTGTGCCTTGCGTGACCATTGCTCATTTCACGACCCTGCCTTTGTCTTGCGTTTTTGAATTTTGTAAATAAATTTCTCTTCCTGCAATTACATCTGTCCTTCGCCTGCTTACGTGACGCACTGAGCCATGCGCCCCCCCGAGACAAGCAATAAGTAATCAAGACCACAGTCAAGTTAACAATATGTATTAATGCTGTAAATCACAGGCTTAACGAGCCTCGCTTATGTGTCAATCACTAACAATTATCGAGAACCGTGATCAAAATATTGATGAAAGTTTGTTTGTTTGTTTGTTTATTAGCTTTTATTAGAAAGGATGAAATGACTGCTGATACCGCTAAACCTAATGTCTAGGTAAAGCATACCGGTGGCGTTTTTATACACCCTGCCCAGCCCTGCTGTGCAAAATAAATGACACTGGTGATTTGCAGTGAATGAAGATTTAGAAAACCTGGAGAGTCAGTGGGTGGACGTTGACAATGATACACCTGTAATTTCCATCATTTTAATAACCGATGAAGAAATCATTGCCCCCATTCCAGCCTTTCACTCATTCAATGAACTGCAAGAGTGACTTGGAAGAAGAAATTTGTGATAACGAGAATGTGCCCAAAATTTCACATATAACAGTGTTTGAGACAAATGGGCCCATTTCATTATTATGAACTTTTCAGTATGACAAATTATTTGGACGTCCCCCAAGGAGTTTGTTATATCAGGGTGGCAGTGTACAGTGGTGCTTGAAAGTTTGTGAACCCTTTAGAATTTTCTATATTTCTGCATAAATATGACCTAAAACATCAGATTTTCACACAAGTCCTAAAAGTAGATAAAGAGAACCCAGTTAAACAAATGAGACAAAAATGTTATACTTGCTTATTTATTTATTGAGGAAACTGATCCAATATTGCATATCTGTGAGTGGCAAAAGTATGTGAACCTCTAAGATTAGCAGTTAATTTGAAGGTGAAATTAGAGTCAGGTGTTTTCAATCAATGGGATGACAATCAGGTGTGAGTGGGCACCCTGTTTTATTTAAAGAACAGGGATCTATCAAAGTCTGATCTTCACAACACATGTTTGTGGAAGTGTATCATGGCACAAACAAAGGAGATTTTTGAAGATCTCAGAAAAAGCATTGTTGATGCTCATCAGGCTGGAAAAGGTTACAAAACCATCTCTAAAGAGTTTGGACTCCACCAATCCACAGTCAGACAGATTGTGTACAAATGGAGGAAATTCAAGACCATTGTTACCCTCATCAGGAGTGGTCGACCAACAAAGATCACACCAACAGCAAGGCGTGTAATAGTCGGCGAGGTCACAAAGGACCCCAAGGTAACTTCTAAGCAACTGAAGGCCTCTCTCACATTGGCTAATGTTCATGAGTCCACCATCAGGAGAACACTGAACAACAATGGTGTGCATGGCAGGGTTGCAAGGAGAAAGCCACTGCTCTCCAAAAAGAACATTGCTGCTCATCTGCAGTTTGCTAAAGATCACGTGGACAAGCCAGAAGGCTATTGGAAAAATATTTTGTGGAGGGATGAGACCAAAATAGAACTTTTTGGTTTAAATGAGAAACGTTATGTTTGGAGAAGAGAACACTGCATTCCAGCATCAGAACCTTATCCCATCTGTGAAACATGGTGGTGGTAGTGTCCATGGTTTGGGCCTGTTTTTGCTGCATCTGGACCAGGACAGCTTGCCGTCAATGATGGAACAATTAATTCTGAATTATACCAGCGAATTCTAAAGGAAAATGTCCTGACATTCAGTTCATGGACAAATCTCAAGAGAAGGTGGGTCATGCAGCAAGACAACGACCCTAAGCACACAAGTCGTTCTATCTAAGAATGGTTAAAGAAGGATTACGTTAATGTTTTGGAATGACCAAGTCAAAGTCCTGACTTTAATCCAATTGAAATGTCGTGGATGGACCTGAAGCGAGCAGTTCATTTGCGGAAACCCACCAACATCCCAGAGTTGAAGCTGTTCTGTACAGAGGAATGGGCTAAAATTCCTCCAAGCTGGTGTGCAGGACTGATCAACAGTTACCGGAAACGTTTAGTTGCAGTTATTGCTGCACAAGGGGGGGGTCACACGAGATACTGAAAGCAAAGCTTCACATACTTTTACCACTCACAGATATGTAATATTGGATCATTTTCCTCAATAAATAAATGACCAAGTATAATATTTTTGTCTTACTTGTTTAACTGGGTTCTCTTTATCTACTTTTAGGACTTGTGTGAAAATCTGATGTTGTTTTAGGTCATATAATTTATGCAGAAATGGAAAATTCTAAAGGGTTTACAAACTTTCAAGCACCACTGTAGGACTTTATACATGATGCTTTCCAAGAAGGAATTGTTTAAATATGAGCATGGATATAACCTTTAAGTAGGACGTCTCTGAATGACATTTTAGTATTTTCCTGAAACTTAAGATGAAAGCATGTTCGACTTCACATGGTGCAGTCAGACATGATGGGGCAACCCTCTGAGACATGTAAGACGATGTTCTTTGCAGGACAATGAGATGAGCAATATAGTATAGTAGTGGGAAAAAATAGGTATGTTTACTCAATTAGCTAGTAAAGTATTTCACATCTAAAGTAGATGAACAGTCTGCTATATTAGGTTATTTCAAAGATTTTCTTTAAGGTGAGCTTTGCGAACTAATTCTCTTCAGCCTGACACTGCAAATGTACTTGGCACTGGTTAGTCAGCTCACTGTGATTTCTCATCTGTGAAACTAAAGAGCGATTGCAAGTTAAAGGACATGAGCACTTCCACTTTCATCAGAAGTGACATTGTGGGGTGTGGCAGATGCAAAGCCTAGTTGCCTACTGAAGTTTCTTTTTAGCTAAAATATTGCCCAACATTATGGATCATGATGAAAAGGTTAGTCTGTAATTATGTAGTAATTATCACCGGCTGATGATGTAGGTTCCATATGAAGGTGTAGAGTAACTTTAGCAATGAAGTGAAAAATTTATGTATATGTACAGTAAGTTATTGAACAATTTTAACAGTTCTTGGTCAATTTGAAAGAGTTTGAGGTGAAGTTGCAACTGGTAAAAATCTGGACCTAGTTGTCCTCCTGATATGTATCTATTAGTGCAATTTGGATGCCCTTTCAAAGATAAGACTCTCTTGTTGAGGTTGGAGTTCTGCCTTTTTTTTTTTTTTTTTTAATTAACTTGAAGTGTATATTTGAAGAATTTTTTTTTTTCTTTCTGAAAGTCATTTGTGGGGATATGGGAGAATTGCACGCTTGTAAGACAATGCCCCTGGAGGTTAGAACAGGTGAAATACAAGCTCGGTACAGATGTGTAACTGTGGCTATATGAACATTTTAGATAACCATGTGTATACTACTGAAATCCTTTGGGTTGATTTTTAATCACCTGTACTGACTGAGTTTTAAGGGAGTCTGATATCATAGACGAAACACTACCATGAATTTCCTACAATTTCTTCTGCCTTCAGGTTTTCATGTGACATTTGTAGATTTTGCACACTCCGTTTCTTTTCAGTGTTTGTTTTTTAATAAGTGCATAGCTGGCATGGAGTGAATGGTTAACTGACACACGACTCACACGCGTTGATTAGCTCGACTAATCTAGAATGAGGTGTGCTTTTAGGAGTTAGACCAGTGATCCCTTTTGGCACTGGCTCCTGAAAGTTCTGAATGGGAGACCACATCTTTCACCTACTGGATTGGTCATGTTTGCTCAGACTGATCCATCTTTTGAAGACGTTGATTATTTTTTTATCTAACAGATTGTACTAATTTTAGCTTGTACACTGTCTTAGACATAAGTAAAATAATTATAGAGATGTAGGTCTGTGCTGGTTTTCCTGCTTCATTTGCTCCCTTTCTCTCTCCTTTCTTTTTTCTTCCTTTCTTTTCTCTGTCTTGTTTCTCACTGCACGGCTTCCCTTCCTGGTGTGTTCAGCCTTTGAAAGTACCCTTCACACCCCTCCACCTCCAGACTGCAACAAGAGTTCTGCCTCTTCTTCACCTGTATCCCCTTCCATCCCCAACTACCCTCCTCCTGCCTCGTCACCTTCTGTAGTCCCACCTCCCACTCCTCCCTTGCGCCACTCTGCCTCTCGTTTTGCCACTTCTAAAGGCTCTGCTTTCCACCCAGTCCTACCTCATTATGCCACCATCCCCCGGCGGCATCCAACTCACCCCGCACCCACGGCTCTGCCTCCTGCCCCAGCTTCCAAAACCGTGGTCTGCCAGTCCACCAATTTCACGCCCTTGCCGCCATCGCCTCCAGTCATGATCAGCAGCCCCCCTGGCAAAGCCACTGGCCCTCGGCCTGTCATTGCTGTTCCAGCCTCCAGCCCTCTCTTCTGCTCCTCACCCACAGCACCCAATGGGCATCCAGTCACCACTCAATACCATGCCCCTTCCCCAGTCTTAGGACAACCCCTTCCATTACCCCCAACTCCACCCCCACCTCCTCATTCCTTGCCCCAATTCACCACCCCCATGACCCCCTCTGTGTCCTGTCCATCCACCCAGCCTCCTGTTGTCCCCTCTCCTTCTACAGCCTGCCCTGCCAATGCCGATTGCTCTGTAAACTCGGTGCTGGGAAACTCCTCTGCTCCAGAGCTGGGTAAGGCCTCTTCTCTCCGTCTCTCTGCCTCCACTAACCCACTAAACCAAGAAGGGGGTTCCAAGGAGTACCAGTGCTTAACTGAGAGACTGCCACTGTGGCTGCTGTTTGGTGCTTTTGCTGGATGAGAATTATCAAGTTTTTGGGTATTTTGTCTCACTGTCTCACTTCTCTCCATTTGTGAGAACATCAGGTCAACCTGATCCTCTTGGTCATCTGTTTGCTGGGTGCCTGTTTTGTGTGGATTAACATGGCATGTGGTGTGGGGTGGGTTTTTTTTTTTTAAATCTCACAGGTGTTGTCAGTCTCTAACATTTTTGAATAGTCTCGGAAGTCGTCATTATTTGTTTTTGTGTAGTTGCTTTATTAAATGTGGTCATTATGGATCTCGTGCGTCAGGGTTTGTTGACAAGCCCCCCACCCACCATGTACATGTGTATGTTCATTGGTCACTGGTGTTTAACACAGTAAACCTAAAAACAAGAAACGGGCATTACTGAATGGGAACTTTTTTTATTTATTTATTTATTTTAATACTTGCTTTTAACGTTCCTCATATTTTGTGTTTGAGTTTAGATATCCAGATTTGCTAATCATTGTACATTCATTAGCACATGTAGATATACAGCATCATTGTCCTGAATTGTCTAAAATGATACTCTTGTCATCTGTGTGTATGGATCATGTATTCTCTCTTTATAGAAAGTTCTATGTTTGCAATGCTTCAACAGGTGTTTTTTTTTTTCCTTTTAATTATAACGTATAGAAATCTGCATTCAGAATTGAGCTCTATCATACTAATGTGTAACTCAGTTGCTTGCATGTTCAATAATTTTAATTCAGACCACTTAAAGCATCAACATGAAGGCAAATGATAACACATTTACAAGCAGTAAATTATTTTGTGATATACTTGAAACTACAAATACAAAACTACAGGACACAATCTATCCGATTCTACCTTGAAATGTCATCAGTAGGATTTGATTATTTGGAAGGTGATCAGTGTGTTTGCATTTCATCACCATGAATCGGATGTCATCTGTCTGTACAGAGTATTCTGCATTGAAACAGCTTTCATTCCTGTTCAATGCCTTTTGTTTTTTGTTCATAAACTACACCTTATGTTGCACCAGACCCTCATTCATTTTTAATCTTTGTGTCATTTTGAGTGGCTATTTATAGCTTGTGCGTGTTGAAGAAAGCCTTATGAAAATATTACTCACCGAAGTATGTAATTGCACTAAAGCCAAATACTCTGCATAGTTTAATATTTTCCCTGCTCTATCACATGTATGTCAACTTGATTCACGGCTGGTTAATTAGCTGATTTGTAGGTTGAGGTGGATTAGAGCAACAGAGAAACCAAATCACAGGGCAGGGGTACTTCAGAACCAGGGCTAGAACCATAACATTAGAGAAGTGATTAAGGGTATGTATTTAAAAGAGCTGGCTGTGTGAAAATAAAGTAGCTGTACAACTGATCTGATCACACCTTTCTTTTCTCCACAGATTCAGTGCAGGCTGTGCTCACCCTGCCTACTCCACCCCCTCTCCCACCCGGTTCTACTGTGACCCCAACTTCTGCTGGAGTCCCTCCCCCTCCTGGTCCACCTCCACCTCCCCCTCTCCCTACCACACTTACTCCCACAGGTCTGCCTCCTCCCCCTGGACCACCTCCACCTCCCTCTAGCCAGGTCCCGCCTCCTGCTCCTCCTCCACCTCCAGCACCGCCTTTGCCCTCTGGTCTTTTTACTCCCTCACCCACTGGCGATGATAAGCCCTTGTCTGGCCTGGCAGCTGCCCTTGCAGGCGCCAAGTTACAGAAAGTGTCAAGGGTAATATATATATGACTCACATAAACCAAAACAAAATCATGAGCACACAATAGCACTAACTCTGCAAAGAGAAGCCTTTTTAAACAAGCAATATCATTTACCTAGTTATCCGAGTCACTTTATCTTTGTGTAGCTAACCTTATGCATCATGGTACTGCAAAGGCACTTTGAATATATTGGTAACATACTGCAAACCATTTAAAACCTATTACTTTCTCCTTAACCAAGCACTTGGTGTAAAAAAAAAAAAATTGACTATGCTTTGAAAGATCAGAAGAGCCAGATGCAAAATGCACTATATGCAGTTCATTCAACTTGTATACTGCTATTTCCTGTTGCAGAATGAAGAGCCTTCTGCTGCAGCTGTTGGAGGAGTGGCAGCTCCCAGTGCTACCAAGCCTGAGGCTGCCCGAGGAAATGGTCCTCTACCTGGAGGAGGTGGACTAATGGAGGAGATGAGTGCCCTACTGGCCAGGAGGTACCAACACTCTCCATGGTGCCATTTTAAGCATAGACAAAGTAGATGCATCAGTGGTACAATGTAGTGGGTTCAAGTGCAGTGAGTTACATTCATTTTTCTCCATTACTGAAAAATATAGAGAGACTGAAAATAGTTGTGGGACCTCATCAATGTCACTGAGCTACAGGTTGTAGGAGCAGTGAGTGAAAATACTTTACCTCTCTTTCATGTGGCTATACCAGTGATGTCAGAACTCAGATGAGTAAGTTCAGTTGCCTGAACTTACCTTCACTACTAAAGAATAAAAGGCAATTTTGGGTTGCATTGGGTATGGAAAGGAAAAATCCACCCAAAAAAATTTTGCAAGTCCTTATGCATTAGGGCCTGAGCACCTTAGGATCCGTAAGGCATGGTTCCCGTGGGTGAAAACTCATGAAATTTGGCACACAAATCGGTGCTTGTGACAGTTACTCGGGGACAGAGTTTTGGGCCTTAGTGTGGCTCAGTGACCTTATAGCACCACCATTTGTAATTGAGTCTTGTGCCCGGTATATATTTTCATGTACATCCACCAAATTTGATACACATGTAGATCATCCTAGGACAAACACATTTCGTAATGTGGGAATTGAACCCTATTTCACACAAGGGTTGCCATGTTGGGTTTATGTGGTTATAACATGTTAGCGATGTTAATCCACTGGGGTCATATAGCTATGTTTGTATCTTGGAATGTTGAGCCCAACTTCTGTTGTCTGGCATCAGTGTGGTACACAAGCTAGCTTAATGTATTTAAGGGTGGACGTTTTCCTTTAAGTGGTCCAAAATTGTATAAAATACAATGACACTTTTTTTTTTTTGCTTCTAATACAGAAGAAGAATCGCAGAGAAAGGATCATCACCAGAGCCTGAGCAGAAAACGGTGAGTCCATAGCACTGCAGATTGCATAGCAAACATTTTCCTGTTTTCAAGGATTTTCCTACTAAACTGGATACAAGGTTTCATCAGTGCTTTGACTTTATTAGAATGCTATTGCCTACTATCCTTCAACCTATGAGCTCCTCCTTCTTTGTCCAACAGGAAGAAATCGAAGCAACCGTTACTCCAAAATTGTCGGCTTGTAGCACACCAGGTAAGAAGCACAACGGTGTGAATTTGGTTCCCAGAAGAGAAGCATGCAGCTGACACAGATGTATGAAATACAGTACTAGCAAACAGGAAAAATCATCTTAAAGAATTGCATGTCATTAGTCTTTATATTGATGGTGGAATCCCCCCCCCCCCCCCACTTATTTTACAGACATGCCCAGAAAGCCATGGGAAAGAGCAAACACCATAAATGGTAGCAAATCGCCAGTTATTGGAAGGTATGAACCAACAAAAAACATGTCTCCATGACCTAGTTGTGTGACTTCACATGACGTCTCTAGAAGATTTTCATGCACATTTCCTTTAGACTGTAAGATTAGAAACCAGCACAGGTGTGTTCTTCCTTACGTGAAACACTGACTGCATCTGCTTTGTCTTGTGCGATCACTTCACAAGGCTGCATGGCAGAGCAAAGGCTAGGCTGGATGTGCTTCATCAGGAGATTTAAAGCCATACTAAAATGGTGTTGCTGCTTATAACCGTGCTTGTCTGTCTATGCACATGCGTGTTACTGGAGTCTAGAAATGTGATTTCTGTAACATTGGGTCAGTATGAAAAATTTTTCAGTACAAGTATGATATTCACTAAAATCAGATACTTGATAAGTGGCTATGTAATTATAATATTGATTTTTCTTGCAACAATAATGGGGGGGGATGAAGTGAACAATTTACAACCTGATGTACAGCATCATTTCAGACTGTCAGTGTTGTGCACTGTGTTAAGCTTAGAGCTTTTTTTCATGTAACTTTTGCCAGTAGAGAAAATGTGGCTTCATGATCTTGCATCTTATCAGAGACTGCACACAGAGGTTAAATCCACTGTTATGCACTCATTTTTTGAGTCATGAAATACAGCATTGCTGTAAATATTACCAGTCTAGGCCCAACATCTTAAAGCTGAGAAATGTATAGTTTCAGAGAGAACGCAGTTACTGCAGCTGCACTATACTGTATCTAAATTCCTTTTGAATAATAAATGGGTCTTCCTATAAACAGATTTTATTTTATTTATTTATTTTCCAGAAGACTGGTTTACATACTTGACTTCTTGCTTTATTTAGGCTGCCCTAATAAGTGATTTTGTAGATGTACTGATATACGATGTACTGTTTTGTATTGCAGTTAATTTCTTGAATTGGGTGTACAACCTCAATCCCCAAAAAGTTGGGACACTGTAAAACACAAATAAAAACAATGTGATAATTTGCAAATCCTGGAAACACTACATTTCATTGAACATAGTACAAAGACAACATATCAAATGTTGAAACTGAGAAATTGTATTGTTTTTTGAAAAAATACATGCTTATTTTGAATTTGATGTCGGCAAAATATTTCAGAAAAGTTGGGACAGGGGCAACAAAAGACTGAAAAAGTTATGTAATGCTTAAACTAATTTGGTTAATTGGTAACAGGTCAATAACATGATTGGGTATAAAAAGAGCATCTCAGAGAGGCCGAGTCTCTCAGAAGTAAAGATGGGGAGGGGTTCACCGCTCTGTGAAAGACTGTGTGGGCAAACAATGCAACAATTTTAAGAATAATGTTCCTCAATGTAAAATTCCAAGAAATTTGGGGATCACATCATCTATGGTACATAATATCATTAAAAGATTCAGAGAATCTGGAGAAATCTCTGTATGCAAGAGACAAGGCTGAAAACTGACCTCAGATGCCTGTGATCTTCAGGTCCTCAGGTGACACTGCATTAAAAGCAGACACATGTCTGTAGTGGAAATCACTGTATGGGCTCAGGAACACCTTCAGAAAACCATTGTCTGTGAAAACAGTTCATTACTGCATCCACAAATGCAAGTTAAAATCATATATATAATATATATCTCCAGAAACACCACCACCACCTCTGGGCCAGAGCTCTTTTACGATGGACTGAGGCAAAGTGGAAAATTGTTCTGAGGTCTGACGAACCAAAAGTAGAAATTCTTGTTAGAAATCATGGACACCATGTCCTCCAGGCTAAAGAGAAGGGGGACCATCCAGCTTATCAGTGCACAGTTCGAAAGCCAGCATCTGTGATGGTATGAGGGTGCATTAGTGCACATGACATGGGTAACTTGTACATCTGGGAAGGCATCATTAATGCTGAATGGTTTACATGTTTCAGAGCAATATGCTGCCATCCAGACAACATCTTTTCAGGGGAGGCCTTCCTTCTTTCAGCAAGAAAATGCCAAACCACTTTCTGCACATGTTAAAACAGTATGGCTCTGTAGTAAGAGTCTGGGTGCTAAATTGGTCTGCCTGCAGTCCAGACCTATCTCCCATTTAAAACATTTGGCACATTATGAAACGCAAACTATGACACAGGAAACCCTGAACTGTTGAGCAACTGAAATTGTATAATCAGTCAAGAATGGGACAAAATTTCTCTTTCAAAACTACAGCAGTTGGTCTCCTCAGTTCCCAAACATTTAGTGTTGTTAAAAGTAGAGGTGATGCAACACAGTGGTAAACATATACATTTCAATGAAATATAGGGTTTCCATGATTTGCACATAATCACATTGTTTTTATTTCCAGTTTCCACAGCATCCCAACTTTTTTGGAATTGGCGTTGTAATTTATTCTACAGCAATTTTTGTTGCTGACAAATTGATTCATCTACATGAACTGAAACACTGTGCACGGTGTCTCAGTCCCACTATTCTGACCAGTTAGTTTCTTTACTCTCACAGACGGGATGCACTATGGAGAAATCAGACGAGTATTGAAAAGTACTGTGATTCCTTAAACAGGTATAAGAGCCTGGCGAGTTTGGGGGCTCTTTATTCTTTTTAGCCTCTTTTTGTTGTGCTGCAAGTGTTCTCTGCTGGGTGAGGGATGGTTCTGCGAGTGTCTTCCTTTACTTCCAGGCGCACAAACCTGCTAGTTTGTCCAACAACGTAATCACCACACACGATACTGATGTGATGTATTCTCCCAGCATGTTTGTGGCTTATGTTAGTGATACTTAGTTTTATTATCACTACGTTTATAATAAATTTCATCCTGCGTCGAGTTTCAGTTTAACAAAATCACATCTTGTACTTAACTTTTGGGTTCAAGAAACCTTGTGGGTTATGTGCTAGTGTTATGCTACAAAAAAAAAGGCCATCTCCAAGGAGTCTGTGCCAACTCTCCCAGCTGGCTTCACAGATAAGGCCACATGAGCTCAACGCTTGCACATATGGGTGTTTCCATTTTTTCCTCTTTCAAAAATATTTAATATTTGTCAGTCTCACAGGAGAGTCATTTTCGACGTCCAAACAAATATTTGAGTTGACCGCGATATCTCCTACATGTGACTCCTAATACAACTTAAAAAGGCATCATGAAAGTAAGTGAAATGTTGCCTATAATTGTCCTTATGTGAAATGATGCAGCCCTAGTATGTGCGTGGAATTCAGTTTTCTCTGACAAAACCCTCCATTGGTCCCAGGATTCATTTATCTTCCTGTTAGATGACCAGGTATCATGCGGTTTGTCTCTGCTCTCTGGTGATTACCTTGTTGGGTGTGTGTGTATGTCAGTCAGGGTGTGAGAGGGCTGGTGTTGGGGTGTGTGCATGCCTATGCTATTCTTGCAGCAGTACTGCAGCTTTGGAGTGCTTTTACCCTTTTAAACTTATTGATTGTGATGATGATCGTCACCTGGTGTTGTGGTATGTAACTGATGAAGTCGCCTATGCTTCAAGCACATTGTGTATTCTCTGACCATAACATTTAATGTGAAATCCATTCATGGATATGTTGAAATTTCATTGCCTCTACTTCCTCTGATATACACTGACTTTCAGAACAAAAGACATAATCATATATATGATCAGGGAATAAAAAACTGAAAAGAAACGAGTATCAAAAGTACTACATGTAAATATTTTTAACTGTAACATGTACGGTATACTATAATATAAAACGTCAAACAGGAGTATTATTATTATAGTATGTTACCTGCATGCATGGTGCTGCATGTTATGCCTGAAATCTCAACCCCAGCAGTTTGTCGGGATTCCAGTGCATTTTCTCTGATTGTTCCAGCTGATAATTTTGTGGAAATATCCTTAAAAACTTCCTCATATTAACATGCTGCTGTTACTCAGCTGCTATTTTATTTCTATTTTTGTGGCTCTCGTTCACCGGCATCCCGTTTGTTTCTCAGGCCAAGGTCTACGCCCACTCCTACTGGATCCCTAAGTGCCAACGGAGTGCCAACAGAAACTCTGGATTACGACAGATTGAAACAGGTTATTAATCTAGTACAAAATATTACAATTACCTTGCGTTTTTAAGTTGCACGGCTTCAACTAGAATTACTGTTTTTGACTGAAAATATCAAAAAGACTCTCTTAATATTTCAGGACATTCTGGATGAAATGAGGAAGGAATTGTCAAAGCTGAAAGAAGAACTTATTGATGGTAATATTTTGTGTGTGTGTATCTGTGTGTATGCATATTCATATAATCAATAAGTTTGCACTCAGGCTATGAGGCTAGTGTAGCTAACATAACTTTCCCTACCTATTTACATAAATACGTACTCAAATCTTACTGCACTTGATTTAAACAATACCAAACGGTTAATGTAATATTTTCAATAAATAATTTCCAGGTTTCTGCTACAATTCCTAAACTAGGGGGCGGAATGATGCCAAATTGTGGTGATAAAAAGATGATTTCAGGCATCCAGGATGGCAACCCTATTCTGACTTGTTGCTTATGTTTAGTAGATACTGTTGAAGTGTGATCAGTTATAATGTGTAGTTGAATTTTCTTCCACGTACGGTGTTCTAAAAGATGAAATTCACACTTTGTGAATCCTAAATTATGAATTGAGATTAAAATATCAGTAATAATAATAATTTCCTTATTTTTCTGTGTTGTAGCGATCAGGGAGGAGTTGAGCAAGTCCAACTCTGCATAAGAGACCACTTTCCCAACCGTGGTCCATCACTCAAGGCCAGCTTCAGTTCTGACACTTTCTAAAAATGCAGTGGTAATGGACATTTTGCAAAAGCATTTTAAACTTGTGGTGATAACATTTAACCATGTTAATTCCGGAGAAGCGTTCAATGGCGATGCCATTTTAGGGCTACAAGTACCATGAAGAGATGCCATAGGTGTGATTTCAGGCTGTGGAATTTCCCTCAATGTTACAACTAGGGGATGGGATGCAGCCTTTATAAAGAAGTGACTGTCAATATGCAAATGATTACTCCTCTTTTTATGATAATCAATATGAGGAGGGAAAACAACCTATTACTGAACTGTATACTGTATTAACCATCGAAGAGTGACTATTTCCAGCAGGTGGTGATCATTATTTGGCACATTTGCTTAGCAAAGAACAGTCCTGTTTGGTCAGATTAGCATGAAGTAGAGCTTAGCTTGCTTTGCATCATTTGAGGGAAAACCTTTAGTCAGGTCAAACGAACAGGGTGTAGTTTCTTGCTGCGGGACTTTGTAAAGCTCGTCTTCCTGATCTCATTATAATCAGAGTATGTACTTCAAAGACAAAATAGATATTCAACTCATTTAATTATGTCTGTTCTAATATGCCCATATTGAAGTAGCTTAGTCATGCAACCTTGGCATAATCAGCATCAGTTTTGGTAATTACCCGGGTACATTCAGAGATGAATGCTCAAAGGTCTGTCACATGAACCACTGTATGAGAATAATTACCTTGATGTTGTATGTGGGGGAAATGGTTTGGAATGATGGGGTGAGATGATGCCTCTCTACTGTAATTCATTGTAGCTTTTTACCAAATCCTCTCAGTCAAAATGATGGGTAAATGCCAATATCAACAAGACCACATCTGTAGATAGTGCTAATAACAGCTAGCCTCTTTTTCTATGTTTCTTGGTCCACTGCAGGCTCTTTTCTTGTTTCTTTTGATTTTAGTGCATGTCTTTGTTCTGAATGCTATGGGAAATCTTGCTGCCACGAAACAGAAATCGTTTATTGTTTTCAATTTATAAGCAATAAGTGTAGCACTGACACTCGGTTTTCCTCCCCATGTGAATTTCCTTATTTTCTGTAATCATCTATTCTCCTAGTCGCTGAATGAGTGAGGGAGTGTTTTTAAACTGCACACAATTTTTTGTTTAATAAACTGTAGACATGGACAAACTGGTTATAGCTATAATTAATTCACGCAGGTGCACTGCTATCTGTGTTTGGTTTTATTTCCAAATTCTGGTTCTGTGGGGGCTTTACTACCTAGTCGGATTTTGTTTAGAATTTCGACACTGTACAGTCAGAGGTGGGAAAATGAACTAACAGCATAAGACTAGTGTTACCGGAGATTGATCACAGCCGATCATGCGTGGGGGTGTTTTTCTTAGGAGTGGGGTGTTTGGGTGTGGTTTTTTTTTGTGTGTGTGTTCTCTTCCCCCATACCCCCTTGTAAATGTACTATTGCACCCTCTGAGTAGCATTTCATCATGGTTATTTATGTTTGCTTACAGTCCCTTTTAAAAAAAAAAAAAACCCTGATCAAAATAATAATCTTTTTCCATTCCTGATCATCCAACATAATCTATCAAGGAGTCAAAATTTGTATAGAGACAGCATTGCTTGCACTTTAATAACCTGTAAGATCAAATGATGATGATACTGCTGATGATGTCATCACCCCAGACTGTGGCAGTCCCACCAAAGTTCAACAGTAACAATCTCTAGAACACCACATTGTCCTGAGCTGCCTTTTGTTTTATGGAAGGCTACGGACGAGGAGCGTTGCAATCGAGATTGATTTCATATATGGATAAATCTGTTTGTGATCTTCATGGTTTGTGCCTTGTTCTGAAGTCACATTTAATATGTCAAATATTTTTTAAAAATGACTAGTAATAATTATACGGCGATTCATAACCTCATTCATGTTTTACATCCTGTTTTCGTAAAATATAAAAGGGAGATTTTAGGTTGTTCATTTATAAAAATGTGCATTTATTCTCCATGCCATTTTTGTTGTTACATTATGGTTTGTGTGAAGTGGTGTTTTTTTTTTTTTTTTTTTAATGAATATTTTGCGGTCTGAAAATGTAAGGTTTGCTGCAGTGGGAGTCATTTGAATAATGAGGAATCGTCGACTCCATTGTCTTTAAAAACAAAAAACAAAAAAAAAAGCTGACTTATCCATCTTCAGGAGTGGCTGAGACCAAGTCGACTTTTCAGGTGTGTGTTGGACAAGATCCAATTGAATGTCCACAAAATGCATTTTATTGGTTTCTCTTTTTTCTATTTTATCAATCACCTTGTACCATACTGTTCTCATATTAGACATTTCTTACATGCTAACAATGATTTGTTTGTTTAAGCAAATGAAATAAAAATTGCAATACACCTGTTTTGTGTGAATGTCCTATTCAAGGAAGTATTGAACACACTTTAAAAAAAAAAAAAACCTAATTTTAGTTAGCATGGAAAGTCCTGCTTTTTTAAAGGGGTAAGGAGAGTAACTTGAAATACTAACTGTAAGCAATGCACCAAACAACCATAACATTTAAAACCACTGACAGGTGAAGTGAATGGCATTTGATTCTCATTACAATGGCACCTGACAAGGGGTGTCAGTGTTTGAAATATACTCGTCTGCAGTCTGCATTTTTCAGAATGATTTTCAAGATTGCAGAAGAAAAATTAAACAACCTGCAATTTTGCAGAATGAAAAAATCAGGCTCGGGATTCAATGGTTCTCAATTTAGCAAACTAGTGGCGCTGTAAATAAATTGAAACCTGCGCCGCGTGAACCTGACAGCGTTTTCCAGGTCAAAGTTGAGCAATATTTATGTAATACCGACGAAAGGCGACGACAACCAAATAAGGGCAGTTGCCATTTTCCGATGTAAGATTTCATCACTTTTAATACCCGCCAGGAGGACCCGACAACTACCTCGGCAGTTTCCGCCATGCATCTCCCAGAATTCAATACGGCACAACAAACATGGCTCCCAAGAAGAGGATTGTTTCTTCGGGGCAAGAGTCCAACAAAAACGCCAAGAAAACAAGGATGATTTTGTCGTATCTTGGCAAAACCGGCAGCCAGCGTGACTCCAACAACATCAGTGACAGATCGTGCGTCCGCGAGGGTGACAAAAATGAAGACAGTTGCTGTTATAGTTGCATACATATATATATATATATATATATATATATATATATATATATATATATAGGTAAATTGTATAGGTTTGTATATATCGTATTGTTGAATCATGCAAAATTATACTGATATCCCTTTTGAAGACAGCAACAGTATTTTACCTTTATTCATAGATACTTTTGAATATTTTGTTTTCTCATACCAAGCTACACTAACACGTGTTTTGTGTACTTTTTTTTTTTAAACTAGTGCTGTCTTGCGTGGTGCAGACTAGCACAAAGTAAAACAGATGCCCTGTAAGACAAAGCTCATAGGTTCAGTTCTGTAGCTCTCAGTTCTGCCATAATTAGTTTGTACCCAGTTCTCTGTTAGTTTAGAGCAGTGAAGCTCCTGCAGTAGTTCTCAGTTCAGTTCATGACCTTGCACTTTAGAAGCCAGGCAAACACAATGAACCCAAACGTCTTTCCATTTGCCAGTTGGGTTTTATTCCTTAATGGCATCAATTCTTTGCATCATCGTAAGATGTAACAAAGTGTAGAATTGAAACCTTGCTTTCAATTTAAAACTACAGGTTGCAGATGCAAACACTGTGAATGAAGTACATTTTGGGTAACAATCTATTGTTCAAGCTAGAAACTTAATCTTGACAAAATGTAACATGACGTAACATGAAAATGAATGTTTTGTTTCTTGAAGAACAGTTGTGTTCTATTTTTTTTATTGTGGTGATACCTTTATTAGTATGTTGTGTGGAAGGATAATGTGTGGGTGTGATAACTAGTACATTTATGAATTAGTTGGTATACTTCAAGTTGTAGTAGCCCGTAGTGTCAGGGCGAGGGGGATGAAAGACCTGTGGAGGTATCATGGAATGATAACTTTGCTGCAGAGAAGGATCTGTGAAGACTGAAATTAAAAATAGTGAGAATAAAGAATTACAGTAATGCTATGAGTTGTAAAGCTAGATATGATGTAAATATAGGCATTATTAGGTTGAGAAGGGTGTAGTATGGAGGCTTGTGTATTTGCAGAAAATATTTCCAAATTGCAGAACAAAACTGACATTCTGCAATATTGCAGAACACTGGAAAAAAGTATTTCGACCACTGGGTGTGATATATTATGCAGCAGGTGAACAGTTCTCAAATTTGATGTGTTAAAAGCAGGAAAAATGGGTAAGAGTAAGGATCTGAGCGACTTTGACAAGGGCCAAACTGATGACAAGATGGCTGGGTGAATCATGGAGTTTTATTCCCATCTTTAACCAAGGGCATGGGCTTTCAATTTGAGAGCAATATTTATTCACTCATTTTACTTTCAGATTTTGCAATATATATTCCCCCCCCCACCCCCAATACTCCCTGCTTGCATTCAGACTGCTTTTATGCACTCGCTCTCAGATTTTGGTGAAACAACTCTATCGAAACTTGCCAACCTATCATTACTTATGAGTGGGTTACTATTTACCATGCTGACCCCTGTCCACCACTGCAAGCACCAACAATGCACACATGAGCATCAGAACCGGACCTTGGAGTAATGGAAGAAGGTGGACTGGTCTGATGAGTCACATTTTCTTTTACATCACGAGGACAGCTGGATGCGTGTCTGTTGCTTACCTGGAGAAAGAGATGGCACCAGGATGCACTATGGGACGAAGGCAAGCTGGCGGAGGTAGTGTGATGCTCTGGGCAGTGTTCTGCTAACCCTGGGTCCTGTCGTTCATGTGGATGTTACTTTACCATGTACCTATATATTGTTGCAGACCAAATACACCCTTTCATGGCAATGATGTTCTCAAATGGCAGTGGCCTCTTTCAGTAGGATGATGGTCCCAGCCACACTGTAAAAATGGTTCAGTAATAGTCTGAGGAACATAAGAGTTCAAGGTGTTGACACAGCATCTGAATTCCCCAGATCTCAATCCAATCGAGCATCTAAGGGATGTGCTGGACAAACACGTCTGATCCATAGAGGCTCCACCTCACAACTTGCAGGACTAAAAGGATCTGTTGCTAACGTCTTAATGCCAGAGATTACTGCATACCTTTAGAGGTCTTGGAGTCCATGCCTTGATGGGTCAGAGCTGGCATAAGGGGGACCTACACAATATTAGACAGGTAGTTTTAATGTTATGGCTAACTGGTGGATACCAAGCTTCAGATTTGACTAATAAATGGTTTTAAAACTTTATTGAACTATGCACCAACATAAAACCACTAATAGATTAGTGCTGCGAGTAAGGGGGGAGGGACACTGCAAATCAATCCAAAGTTCTTCTCAAGGATTACCTTTATCCTGTGATGGAAATAATTTGATACTGATGGGAATACTCTGTTCCAGAATGACAGTGCAGCTGGTTTGATGAGCTTGGCCTTCAGTCACCAGATCTCAGCCCAGTTGAACACTACCATCAATTGAGAGAAACCAACTGAGAGATTATCTTTTGGAAGAATGGTGTGTGAATCCATGGTGCTCTCGAAAACCCAAACTGCCTGGTTTGATGACATCGTGGGAGCATTTATCATCACTGAATGATAAAACATGGCTACAGCATGCTGCACACTTCTCCTGAAGCTCTTCATACAAATCTGCTGTTGCATTACATCACCCTGTTTTCACAGCTCATTTGCTGCAGCTTTTTCTTGTGGCCATGGTTCAATTGCAGTAAACAGGAAAGAGGAGGGACTTAACTGCAGAGCATTTGCAGAGCTGACAGCAAGATTTAAACCAACATCCTCCTTAACATATTTCTATTGCGCCAATGAGGCAGAAAGTGTAGTGATCTAATGCTACTTTGAGTGGAACTGCATAGGGTCAGGGGATGTTATAAGGACTTTGATATGGATAAGACTTGGGTTACATTAAACATGTGTAAAGTTTACTCAAGGTCATGATTAGCAAAGTTGAAACTGTTCTGAGAGGAAGTCACGGTTTGCTGTTGCGTCATGGCCTAATGCAGATGGTGTTAATTTACATTAACTTTACACAAAATCTGACTTGTATAATGGCATATTGGGGACATTATAGGTACTGTATGTGTAAGATATTATATTCTTGGGGGGGTATTCTCTGAGATTGAAAAGTCATAAAGTTACAAAGAAAGTCACATTTCCAGGTAATATAGATTGGAAACTGTGTGTGGGTGGGTTTTTTTGGTCAACATGGCTGAACCAAGAGCTATAGAAAATTCAGTATTTCCTTCTTGTTTGCACAGTATTTCACAAAAAGAATAAAACAAAGAAATTTTCAACTATATTTCCCAGAAGGCACTGCAGTCAGGAAGTAGATGAATGTACAAACCATACAGCTTTTATCAGTGTCCTGCTTTTTTTTTTTTTTTTTTTGTCCTAGCAGTTTATAAATGTATAATTGTGTAAGAGCAGTTTCCCATTACTTTCAGTGTGTGGATTCATCTAATTTGCCCAAAACTCTGTTACTTTTGAATTTTTTTTTAAGCCTGCAATGGCCCTAATACAATATCTTACGAATACTTGACCAGTGACACTACAATCTTGAATAAAAAGCTTAACAATTCCGCTCAATCACCTTCAAGCTATACTATACACTGAAGAATTGCTGGGCACTGGATATATTAAATGTGTGTATTTGTATTTTTTTAAATATATTTAAAAAAAATACATTTTATATATATATATATATATATATATATATATATATATATATATATATATATATATATATAAATAAAACAAAAACAGGGCGGCACGGTGGTGTAGTGGTTAGCGCTGTCGCCTTACAGCAAGAAGGTCCAGGTTTGAGTCCCGTGGCCGGCGAGGGCCTTTCTGTGCGGAGTTTGCATGTTCTCCCCGTGTCCGCGTGGGTTTCCTCCGGGTGCTCCGGTTTCCCCCACAGTCCAAAGACATGCAGGTTAGGTTAACTGGTGACTCTAAATTGACCATAGGTGTGAGTGTGAATGGTTGTCTGTGTCAGCCCTGCGATGACCTGGCGACTTGTCCAGGGTGTACCCCGCCTTTCGCCCGTAGTCAGCTGGGATAGGCTCCAGCTTGCCTGTGACCCTGTAGAACAGGATAAAGCAGCTAGAGATAATGAGATGAGACAAACAAAAACATACAGTAAGGATTATTCCACTATTACCAGTATTATAATAGTGGTGCTAGGTTTCATTTAATACTAATGTTTTGTGTGAAAGTTTTGTTTTCATGACTAAGTATTCATCCCCCTTTGTATTTGTCCCATTTTGTTGCATTACAAGATGGAATTAAAATGAATTTCTGGGGGGTTAGCACCATTTGATTTACACAACATGTCTACAACTTTTGAAGGTGCAAATTGTTTTATTGTGTGACAATAAGATGGAAAAAATACCAGAAATCTAGTGTGCATACGTGTTCACCCCCTTTTGTATGAAACCCCTATATAAGAGCTGGTCCAACCAGTTCACTTCATAAGTAACTTAATTATTTGATTAAGGCCCACCAATGTACAATCAAAGTGTTACATAATCGGTCGCGTGATGTCTGTATAAATCAGCCTGTTCTGGAAGGACCCTGACTCTGCAACACGAAGCAGCACTCCAAACATGTCAGAGACAAAGTTGTGAAGAAGTAGAGATCAGGGTTGGGTTATAAAAAATATCCCAAACTTTGAATATCCCACAGAGCACCATTAAATCCATTATAGCAAAATGGAAAAAAATATGGCACCACTACAAACCTGACAAGAGAAGGCTGCCCACCAAAACTCTCAGACTAGGCAAGGAGGGCATGAATCAGAGATGCAACAAAGACACCAAAGATAACACTGAAGGAGCTGCAAAGATCCACAGCAGAGATGGGAGTATTTGTCCATAGGACCACTTTAAGCCTTACACTCCACAAAGCGGGGCTTTATGGAAGAGTGGCCAGAAAAAGCCATTACTTAAGAAAACACATTTGGATTTTGCCCAACAGCATGTGGCAGACTCCCCAAACACATGGAAGAAGATTCTATGGTCAAATTAATGAAAATTTGATCTTTTTGGCCATCATGGGAAATGCCATGTGTGGTGCAAACCCAACACCCTGAGGAAACTATTCCTACAATGAAGGATGGTGGTGGCAGCATCATGCTGTGGGGATATTTTTCATCTGCAGGGGTAGGAAAGCTGGTCAGGATTGAAGGAAAGATGGATGGCACTAAACATGGGGCAATTCTGGAGGAAAACCTGTTTGAGTCAGCAAAAGGTTTGAGACTGGGACGAAGGTTCACGTTTCAGCAGGACAATGACTCTAAACATACTGCTAAAGCTATACTAGGATGGTTTAAAGGGAAGCATTTAAATGTCTTGGACTGGCCTAATCAAAGCCCAGACCTCAATCCAATTGAGGATCTGTGGTATAACTTGAAGATTGCTGTATACCAACGCAACCCATCAAACTTGAAGGCATTGAAGCAGTTTTGCCTTGATGAATGGGCAAAAATCCCAGTGGCTAGATGTGTTAAGCTAATGGAGACATACCCCAAGAGACTGATAGCTATAATTGCAGCAAAAGGTGGCTCTACAATGTATTGACTTGGGGAGACAGGGGGTGAATACCTATGCACACTCCAGATTTCTGTCATTTCCCCCCCCCCCCCCCCCAAATATCTTATTGTTTGTGTCACAATAAAACAATTTTCCCAGTAAAACACTTTTTTTTATACCTATTTATTATATAGACATAATTAGAATATTTCCTTTCGAGTTTGAGTAAAACAATAAATACAGCATATCTCTTGGTCTAGTTCAGTATACGCAGCCACAGTCATGAGGAAGATGATCCTCGACACCCTCCACAAGGAAGGTAAGCCACAGAACGTCATTGCTGAAAAGGCTGGGTTGAAAAGATGCACAAGAAACAGGGATCACCACAGCCTTGAGAGGCTTGTCAAGAAAAGTCAATTTAAGAACTTGGGAGAGATTCCAAGGAGTGGACTGAGGCTGGTGTCAATGCATTAAGAGCCACCATGCACTGATGACCTCAAGAAAGGGGCTACAACTGTTGCATTCCTAATATCAAGCCATTCCTAAACCAGAGACAACATCAGAAGCGTATTACCTGGGCTAAGGAGAGAAAGAACTGGACTGTTGCTCAGTGGTTCAAGGTCCTCTTTTCAGATGAAAATAAATTTTGCATTTCTTTTGGAAATCAAGGTCCTAGAGTCTGTAGGAAGAATAGGGAGGCACAGAATCCAAGGTGTTTGAAGTTCAGTGTGAAGTTTCCACAGTCTGTGATAATTAGGGGTGCCATGTCATCTGCTGGCATTGGTGCATTGTGTTTTATCAAGTCCAAAGTCAACACAGCCATCTACCAGGAGATTCTGGAGCACTTCATGCTTCAATCCGCTGACAAGCTTTATGGAGATGCCGATTTCCTTTTCCAGCAGGACTTAGCACCTGCCCACATTTTTTTTTTTTTAAATATTTGTATTATGTAGACATGAGTGTTTGTTTTTTACTGGGAAAAAAACCACCCATATTTTTCATACAAACTACATCCAGGACATTGAATAATCTCATCTCATTATCTCTAGCCGCTTTATCCTTCTACAGGGTCGCAGGCAAGCTGGAGCCTATCCCAGCTGACTACGGGCGAAAGGCGGGGTACACCCTGGACAAGTCGCCAGGTCATCACAGGGCTGACACATAGACACAGACAACCATTCACACTCACATTCACACCTACGGTCAATTTAGAGTCACCAGTTAACCTAACCTGCATGTCTTTGGACTGTGGGGGAAACCGGAGCACCCGGAGGAAACCCACGCGGACACGGGGAGAACATGCAAACTCCACACAGAAAGGCCCTCGCCGGACCCGGGGTTCGAACCCAGGACCTTCTTGCTGTGAGGCGACAGCGCTAACCACTACACCACCGTGCCGCCCATATATATATATATATATATATATATATAAAAAAAAAATACATTAATATATTTAAATAATATTGGCTGGCTTTGAGTGATAAATATATCCCATTCAGCAAGCATGATATTGAATGAGTTGAAGATGAGTTCAATATCATGCTAGCTGAATGGGATATATTGTTCCAGCCTATTATTATTATTATTATTATTATTATTATACATACATACTGTCTTCAGATCAGCATCTTGAAGGGCAATGCTAGCTTGCCCACAAGTTGGCGCTGTTAGCGCAGCAGTGAAGTCATCTTCCATCCGGTGTAGGGTTCATCAGCACAGCAGTGAAGTCACCTACAGCCGCTGTAGCATTCATCTGCATAGCAGTGAATAACCCTAACCCCTGACTACGTCATTGCTTGTTTACTGCAATGCATTATGGGCGATACCTGGGGTCAGCTCCGCTATATTGTTTACTTTTGCATTTGTTAAACACTGCATTGTTCTGTCTAACCGGTTTTAACCATGCCTCAAGTGAATTGCTGTGTGCCTAACTGTGCCTTCACAACAAAGAGAACCCCTAATTTGAGTTTTTATCAGGTGCTAGTCAAGGAGAAGAGAAGAAAGAAATGGATAAGTTTAATCTGCAATGAAAACCTTCGAACTGAATCGAAATGGACAAGTGTTTGTAGCTTACATTTCTCTGGTGGGAAAAAGACGTACTTAAACTATGACCCAGCAATATTTACATGGTCTGCGGAATGACATTTGGTTATAGATGATTATAATGATCAACACTGTTCATCGTCTGAAATTAGTGATATTCCAAAGCCTGTAAAACAAAGAAGCATTCTTCGGCCTTTGCCTCTCAACGTACCGAAGCACTCGGCAGCCGAACGAGCCTGTCGGACTGATAAAACTCCCAAACCAACCAAGGTATGTATCTTTCAGGTATGTATAATGTTCAGTGTACCTCACTAGCAGCATTTATCAAAGTGAATGTACTTGTACTAAATATGATATGACAGATCAGCAGGTTTCCAAAGATTTTTTTTTGTAATGTTTCCTGATATCAAGTTTTATTTAACGAATCACTCATTTATAAATGTTTTTGATGAGACATTCTGAGATTTGATGATATACAGTGTGGTAGACTCGGTCACTCTCTAGGTTGTACAAACTCTTGTCACTTATGTCTTACCTTCTCACCAAGTTTGATTTGGATTTAGATTTTCCTGCTGTAAACCCTTGACATGTTAGCCACCTCTTTAAATCACCAATTTCATTGTCTTCCACAACAGAGCACAGCAAAATTGCTCCTCTCGCGTCACACTCTCATAAAATTAATCTAACATCCGTTATATTGCCCAACTACCAACCCCAGCTATCCCCCATAATGCATTGCGATAAACAAGTGGTGACAGTTATGGTTGGGGGCTATTCACCTTCCAGATGCTGTAGCATTCATCAGTAGCACAGGCCCAAGAAGCTTCTTCCACAGACATTTCGCCACAGCACTTTTCGCTCAGATTAAAGGAGATACACAGAATCTTTATTTTAAAACACATTTCTGAGTGGATAGTATCTCCATCCTTGACTCTTGTATACTGCATAAATGGGAATTATAAAATATATTTTTGAGAGTTTAAATTGACTGCAAAGTTGGCATTCGAGCTGCCCTGCTGAGCCAGCCAGCCCTGAGTGAATGATGTCACAGCAGTAACCAGTTTTAAGGCTGAGGCCTTTGACAGCTATAGACCAAAGCCAGACTTGGCAGGCGAGAGTGGTTGCAATGGCCTCTTCGTTGGGATTTATTGGAGATTCTTTGGATTCCTCAGATAGTAATACATCTGGCTGTGATAGTCCTGAAATTGGCGTGTGTACATGCTACTGCTATACACATAGAACTGTATCAGTTCGAACCATCGGAAAGTGAATCCAATAGTAACACGTTGGCCACGGAGACCCCCACCTTACGAAATAAAGTCAGCGAACAAAGCCGTCTAGAGAATTGGATGGAATTGAACTGACAGTCTCATGTGACTCTCATTAAAACAGGATAGGTGTTGTATGTTGCATAACTTATATGTACATGCATGCATTTTCACTGATAAAATGTAAAAGGCTAATGAAATAATCAGACAAACTGAGACAATCACGTTCTGAAGCAAATTAAATAATCTTATACCGGTAACTTAAATACACAATACAAGTCTCATTTCTTTATCTCTAGCTGCTTTATCCTGTTCTACAGGGTCGCAGGCAAGCTGGAGCCTATCCCAGCTGGCTACAGGCGAAAGGCGGGGTACACCCTGGACAAGTCACCAGGTCATTACATGTATTAATCTAAATGCAACTAAACGAGTGTTGTTGTGATGTAACCCAATGAGAGTCGCATCTTGCTCATGTGTTCTCACTTCTTGAAGGCCGATCTTGTGGCCGATTGTTTTGAAACAATCTGACTTTCAGTTCTTTGTTCATTCACTTCTTCCACGTAAGGGTGAGATATTGCTGCTGAGGCAAGCATATCCAGCAGAGAAATCTGACGACTGACCCACTCATCCTCCATTTACTTCATACTGAGTACTCCGCCATTACTGCTCGGCTCACACTCCAGGAGAACTGGTGCAACTGAACTTGCTTTCCTTTTCTTGTAGTTTTCTTTTCCTTTAATTGTTGGTACTGCACCCTCTTTCAATACGCATACTTGCCAACTTTTCAAAATTCTCATGGGGGAGAAAAGTGCGTGAACAACATTTTCAACTGGACAAGGGTATGATGCGTGGTTGAAATGATAAACAGTGGATCCCAATTAATTGCAAACCATTTGAAATTTATACAATTAAAGAGTTTTTGAATTGTTGATATTCTATCAATTACTATAGGTTATGGGATTCATGTATCAGGCATGAGATAGCTCAGAGTGAAAAATCTGAAATAATACTCTTGTCTTGAATTTTAATATAATAACAATGAAAGGGAAGTCTTAAATCAGATTTTTAGCTGAAAAATCTCATGCCTGAATATTGTATACATACAGAGACCCACAGAAAATAACAAGTGATGCTTGAGAAGAATGTTTATAATTTCTTAAAATAGTCACAGTGAAAGAAAGTATTATTAGATTGCATCAAATGTGTTTTTCCTTCTGTAAGCTCATGTAAAAATACAGAGAACTATAATATCATATATAAATTAAATAAAATTATAAGATTTAGCCAAAATAACTCAATTAAATAAATACTGCACTGTCTTAGTACTACTAAAATGCATCTCTCTCACTAAACACTTTTTCAACAGAATTTTTAAAAAGCACCAGAAATGCTATCAAAATCCTATCGGAATGCATCAGAGGAATTTGCTCATTTGCAGACTTTGACTGAAAGTTTTCAAACAAAATTTAAAGATGGCACTATTAATACTACCATACTATCAAAATATACTCCACAAAGAAATTCACTCGAATGCAAAATTTTAGTCCGACCAAAATACACTCACTAGTAATCTTTCACTTAAAACCTCAAAACTCCATCAAAATCAATCACTTTCCAGATAATTCACTTGTAAACTTTCACTTAAAACTTTCAAACATAAATTCAAAATAGCACTAAGACACTACCACACTATTCAAATCCACTCATCAAACAAATTCTCTGTCATGCAAAATTTCACTAAACACTTTAGAAGTTGTACAGTTTGTTTCTGAAATGGTAGGAAAGACTAGTTTAATTTCACACTCAAATGTCCATTATATTCTGTTTTAAGGTATCTTTACCTTAAAATGTGTAATGTATTATATGGGCTTATAGCCAATGCTCCTCAACAGATCAAAGGTTTTGTATGAGTCATCAGTAAAATGTGCCTGTGAATTTCTCGCAAAACGTGTCCAAATCTTTGCAGTTTGAACATTCTTGGGCCATGAATGCAACATAAATCCACCTTCTGTCATGTTGCTGCACCCACCAGCAACACATCTACATGGCATGGCGATAAATTAGCTCAAAATGGAGGATCGAAGTTGCAGTTAGCCACGGCTACCAACTTTTCAAAATTCCTTGGAGTGAGATTTTTTTTGGGGGGGGGGGTTGATGGCAAAATTTTTCCGCACACCACGCAGTAATTGGGAATTTTGTATTCAGTTTGATAATCACTTGTCCCCCTGCATTCTGGTGTTTTTGTTTGTGGGTCGTCCAGCTGGAGATGGACAATGGGGGGGGTTGAGATTTTGGATTTAGATGTTCCTGCATTCTGGTGGATTTTTGGAGTGGCCTGCTGTGCCATACCTACATTCTTACACACCCTGACTTGCCAGGCCTTCAGCTTGTGGCCAACAAAAGCACCAAGTTTTGGCTTAAAAGCCCCCACACTAGAAAACTACAGATGACTGCCAATGTTCCTGTAGCCCTATAGACCTGTGTTTCAGATTTAAAGGCAAGTTCATGTTTGAAAATATTTCATCAGCTAAGCCTAAACACCTTCTGAATTGAAACTAAATTTTAAGTTTTTAATAACTGTTGCAAAAAATAAGATTGTCCCTCACTGACTATTCATTATGCATTTAAGGGCTTTCCCCACCACTGGGTTCAGCAGAAGATTGGCATGGGGAAAAATATCAACAGCAAAAGAACAAATAAAATGCTTAAACAGTAAGCAAAATGTGCATGTGCTACAAGAAACATTAAAATGATTAAGTTTGAACAGTATTGAAACACAAAAAGCTGAACCTTGGCCATAGGTGGGAATGTGCACACAAAGTTGGGCTTAAAAATTTTGGTCATACTTAAATAAGCTATATTAATATATTTCTTATTAATTTATTTCTTATCTATGTTTCTTATTAGTAATAGAGCATTCGTCAGGGCCTGTTATCTGACAAATATTCTCTACCTGTCTTGCCCTCTTTGAAACCCTGTCTCCTTAGTATATTGTTCTGTCTTTTTTTTTTTTTTAATTATTCACAAGTTCAAGTTCTTTGATATTACAGGTGACCATGCTTTTATTTACTTTAACTGAGCAATTACATACATCATAAATAATTAAAAATAAATACCCTGTAAATAAACAATAGGTATGGTGGCTAATGGCTCTTCTTGCATTTGTAATATTTTCTCTTACTTGCTTTATTTTACAACATTTCCAGTATGGCTTCAAATAAAGTCATAAAGTATGATAACATACAGTAAACAAACTAAAAATGTGCCTTAATAAACGTGTGCTAAGGAGGTGCTCTCCCGTGCTGCTTGTTGGGGAAGATAGAGGCTGTGGCATGGCAGCAGGCCTATAATGATTGAGCATGCCTAGTACACAGCTCTCAATATGGCATTAAATATTTTCACAACACTTGCAGGCTAAAACGATTAAGAAACTTTATATAAGTTCATAATTACGCCAGTAACACCACACATTGGCGTGCATATGTACAAACCTGTCTGAGACACCCGTCTTCAACTCTGATACCTTCTTCTCTCTCCTCTTCCTCTAAATTGACGGTAGGCAATTATCCAACTTCCAGCAAGTGCAGCATCATTAGATGCGCCACCTACCATAGGGGAGTGTGTACAGAAGGGAACACCTCTCTGCCTGTTTAGC
>NC_083571.1:77813887-77816387 GCF_027579695.1 Neoarius graeffei
AAATGTATTGATGCTGAATAACAAAATACATTCTTTATTGAAAATGAATTGAGGACTGGCTCAGTTGTTGCACTTGAAACATTTAGAAATCTGGGAAGGAACAGAAGAAATTGAATAGAGAGGCAAACAGAATATTATTTAGCCTATATATTATGAAGAAACTGTGAATCCAGGCTATTATTTAGGAAATCCTCAACATTTCTGTTGAACTAAAACATCAACAATATTTCTCTCCCTTAATCTGTGAAGGGTTACAGTAAAATGAAATGAAAACTTCACAGGGTCCCTAGACACAGCATAAAACATCACAGGGCCTCAAACCAGAACAATCATCTCATCTCATTATCTCTAGCCGCTTTATCCTTCTACAGGGTCGCAGGCAAGCTGGAGCCTATCCCAGCTGACTACAGGCGAAAGGCGGGGTACACCCTGGACAAGTCGCCAGGTCATCACAGGGCCGACACATAGACACAGACAACCATTCACACTCACATTCACACCTACGGTCAATTTAGAGTCACCAGTTAACCTAACCTGCATGTCTTTGGACTGTGGGGGAAACCGGAGCACCCGGAGGAAACCCACGCGGACACGGGGAGAACATGCAAACTCCACACAGAAAGGCCCTCGCCGGCCCCGGGGCTCGAACCCAGGACCTTCTTGCTGTGAGGCGACAGCGCTAACCACTACACCACCGTGCCGCCCCCAGAACAATCAATTTAAGAAATTATAAAATCATGTTAGCCTTTCCTGTCTGAATGTTGCCATACAACTCATAGCAGAGCTGGACCTAGAACCATATATTTTTGTTCAAGAATATGAGCATGTTAACGTGGTCAGGAGTAAGGCGTGTACGCAGCCTGTTGACAGTGAGGCCAGCTGCTGAGAATACACGTTCGGATGAGACTGATGTGCCTGGTATGCACAAATACCATCGTGCTAGATTTGCCAGCCTCGGAAACCTCCCTTCATTAACTTTCCACCAGCCTATGGGATCAGAGTCAAGAAGTGGAGAGGGGTCCTTTAGATACATTTCCACTTCGCTCTCCACGTCACCGTCGCGGGCACTGGAATAGGTATCACCCAGGAGTAGACTCATAGCAGACATAGGCCTATGTCCCTGATGCGCAGCTTCTTGGACATCAGTGCTCCCCTCGTCTCTCGCGGTGGCTGCACCTGTGGGTGTGGAGCCCTCATGTTCTGCTGAAGCCAGTGCAAGCAGTTTGGAATGAGCAGAAATCCTACTTGCTGGACGTAGAAATCCCAGGTGTTTATGCCGAGGGTCAAGCATGGTTGCAATCATTGGGGTTGATGATGTGAGGTCATCAGACTCAACCTGTTTAAATAAAAACAGTAAAATGAATAATAATATTATTATTATTATTATTATTGCTGCTGTTGTATTTTATTATTATAGATAGATAGATAGATAGATAGATAGATAGATAGATAGGCTAATTAATGGATACATACCTTCATGCGTTCACCCAGCGAATCTCGCACTTTTGACTTGAATTCCGCCACTTTTTGGCTGTCACCATCTGCAACATTGAGGTGCTTGTTGATTAGACTGAACGCGATGGGGTACGTGTTTTGATATGGACACCTCGGACTCAGTAGACATGACTGTAGTGGCACACTTCAGAGCTCCCAACACCAGTCCCATGTCCTCCATCAGCTGCCAGTAGTCGTCTCTTAACTCCAGCGTCCTCGCATCTGTCAGCTTTGTCACGGACCGGTCTGACAACACGGCACACACGGCCCACCGCTGTTCAACCAGGAGCTCGAACATGTCGCAGACCGAATTCCACCTGGTTTTACAGGATTGGATGAGGCGATGAGGTGGAAGCTGCATTTGGTGGTGTTTTTCTTCGAGGGCTTTGGTTGCGACTGTGCTGTGGTGGAAGTGTTTCACCAATCTTCCCGCTGCCACTATTGCTCTGCTCACATCAGCAGCAGTAAATCCGTCATTGACTGCAAGGTTTGGGGTATGTGCAAAGCATGCAACTGATTTCCAGCTGACTCGTGTGGGGTTGTTAGCTTGGACAATGTTTCTAGCATTGTCGTGAACACACGCTGTAACGCGACCGGAGAGTCCCCATGTCTCCACAACATCATTGAGCTTGTCAGCTAAATTGTCAGCTGTGTGTCTATCCGACATGTTAGTCGTAATAAGGACTGCTGACTTTAGCTGCCAGTTCTCGTCAATATAGTGGCACGTTACGGTAATGTAACTTTCTGTTGTTAGAGCTGTCCAACAGTCTGTTGTCAGTGCCACAGTAGCCGTAGTCAACATTGTTTTTAGCTCACTTTTCTTTTTTTCGTAGTAAGCTTCAAGGCGGGAGGTTACTGTTGCCCTTGAAGGGATATTGTACCCTGGCTCTAGGAACCTAATGAGCTCCTGAAATGCTGCACTGGCAACTGTGCTGAGTGGCATCAAATCTCTCTCAATCATGCTACATATCCTCTCTGTAATGCCCTCCGTCCTCCGATCATCACA